>NC_143550.1:9585000-9817500 GCF_054136105.1 Typopeltis vanoorti | reverse complement strand
AGATTATTGGTCGGGTCTGAACTTTGTGGAATTTTGATGCACCATCTGTTCGATAGGAGAATTATTTCATTTTTATTGCATTTTGATTGTTTCGAAGTGTTTATTCTTCATCAAGTAATGAAAAGTTAGTACGTCGGCGAATTAAGCTATCCCAAGCAGTTTGTTGTTGTTGTTAATGTATAAATATTAACAAAAACAACATTCTACAAGTCTTGTAGAATACGAGAAATACTTCTATGCAAGCCATGTGCGTTTCCCGCTTCCCCTCCCATAAATTCCAACAAAACGGACATTTAAAGAAGTATAAATCTACTGGAAGTTTCGCCCTTAATTCAAAATAGATGAAGTCAACTCATTTCTCCCTTCAAGGATAGATCCTGGTTTTAGTGAAGAAAGGCAATTATTATTTGGGGAAGGATATGGAGATTGAAGCATATTTATTAACGCTTTAAGTATTTGCATTATTTCTACAATTTACCCGATTCTTTGGCTGATAATGTTTATATTTCATAATTTTAAATTCAGATTGCAATAAATTACAAAAAAAAAATATTGATGGATTTGAAAAATGTGAAACTGTAGTTTTATTAAACTAAGATTTCATATTTTCCTCCATTCCCTGCTTCTTCAGAGGAGCAATCACTCCTAACGGTATCCATGGTCGAATCCCTCCCACATATGCCACACAGCTAAACTGAATTTTTAACTATACGTTCCTGTTTTTCCATTTCCCCCTTTTTTTTGTTCTGGTTGGCAAGGGATCTCAGGCCGAATTGTGAGAAATTAAGTTTTCGCCAGTATTCAATCAAGAATTGATTTTCAAAAAAAAAAAAAAAAAAGTTCGGTTGCATTTCATTTTATTTTGAATGTAACCTTCACTTTATATTAGCAACATTTAAGAATCTGGAACTTCTTTTTTCTTTTCAGAATAAATATCAACTGTTTGTTACGAAAAATATGTTGTTACTTTTCTCATAGGAAGTGCTCAGAAGAAATAAATAACAAAATAAGAATATCGATTGTGCTTTTGCCATATTCGTCTTGTTATTTTAATTGTGAGACTCACTCTTTTCTTCCGTCCTCTTTAAGTCTGAAATTTCCTTCCGCCTTAACTGGCTTTTAAGATTTCCGTCTTCTCCTCTCATTTTCTTTTACTTTTATTTTTTAAGTAGAGAAAAGTTTCGAAATGAATAATTATTCAAAATTGGCTTTTTTTTTTCAGACAAAAGCAAAATAATGTAAACAATTTCACCGATATAGCCAGTGACCTTTCCAAACATTAATCAACCATTAAAAGTTCTATTTCTTAGCTAAATAATTAATTCAAATAATCCGTGATCTTACTATATCGAAATTCCAAATGGATAACTCCTAGTAGTATTACACAGTTTATGTAACGTGACCTAATGTGCCTTAGCAGCTTTCCTTTTCTTTTGATTTTTAACTCTCGCAATTTGGACTGTGTGTGTGTGTGTGTTTCACTCTCCAAAATCAAAATCTACATACTGATTTCTGCAACCCATGTGCTGTCTACTCACACAGTTATAGATTTATTCCGATTTATTTTATTTAATGGTTATGTAAAATGTTCGGTTAAATTATCAGATATACATTTTTATATGTAGGTTTACATGAGATTACAATTGCATAACATAAGGCAAAAGATCAGAAGAAATGTTCTATTTAGTGGTCACTTACAGCAGGACTATTCCTTTTTTACTTTTTATTTGCACATTACCACCAGATTATGGCTGTCTCTGGCGGGAACCGTAAACTTTATGCACTGTTATTGGAAATAGAACTCAGCAGTCAACAAAATAGCTGTGTCCGCTCCTTGTATATCAGTTCTGTTTTAAAGCACGAATAGGAATTATTTTATGTTATTGTTGAGAGAGAGAGAAGCGTAAAGCAAATATGTATTAGAATCAAATTGACTAATGCGGAACTTTTAACTGCAGAACTAAAACTATAAACTCTAAAAAAACGGTTTCAATAATTTTACATTCACATGAGCTTTGCTTCTCGCAGTCATAAAAACAGACTTCACATTTCTTCACGCCGTGTTCAACTAAACATTTTCTCTCTCGCGAAGATCATCGCGAAAAGGGTAATAACGAACTAAAGCGATTTGATTACTATAGAAATGCAGTACGCACTACAGCGTGTCTGCTTTAACACACTCCCCCGATTTAACTGCATTAATCGTGCTA
Source organism: Typopeltis vanoorti (assembly GCF_054136105.1). Taxonomy (NCBI): domain Eukaryota; kingdom Metazoa; phylum Arthropoda; class Arachnida; order Uropygi; family Thelyphonidae; genus Typopeltis; species Typopeltis vanoorti. The sequence continues at coordinate 9,815,290 of NC_143550.1, read as the reverse complement.
TTATTTTTTAAAGAAAATTCGCTTTCAGAAATACGCAAACGCGGAGTATGCCAAATTCAGACTCCTACTAAGTTCCGTTTTGTTTGTGAGTTACAAAATGGCAAACAGAAGTTCGGAAAGCAGCTTATAATAGGGTGGTATGGATACTCCAAGGGCATTTTTAAATTCATTAATTGATGCTGTTTGTGATGTTATCATAAATTTCTCTTGATTAGCAAAGCTCACAGCGAGTTCTTCCCTTTCTTCTCTCCACATGCTAATTTGCTTGGCGAGTGTGACTTCGTCTGTCAATTAAATGCACCGAGTTCAACTGCATTTCGTTTCCTTTTTAAAGAAAACGTGGCTCGCGAGACGTAGATGGATCCGTTGATTCCATACCATCCTTATTAATTCTTCCACGTGCGTTCTCCTCATCGCCACCAACTCACCGAGAATTAGCGAACGTTGTTAGTGAGAGCATAAAGCATTTAAATGAGGAGAAGTGAGAGCGAACTTTAGTGACTACCTGCCTCAACATGAACTGTTTTCTGGCTTAATGTGCACTTGTGGTGGACTTTATATTAGGCCCATGTTTGCCGTAACATTTAAGTGGCCAGCAGAGCGAAATGTGTGCGTGCGTATGTGTGTGTGTATGCGTGCGTGCGTGTATCGCGAGGCGCTGGTTGTGGCAACAACGTTCGTTCGATGCTTTATGACGCTGCTCTACTTAATGCAGTGTTTCCAGATTGCGCCCTTCACGCAAAGTTGGCGATAGTGGTGTCGGACTGAGTGAGTGTGCTGGCGAACTGTTGGGATCTCGTATGCTGCCAGAACCTGGACTTTAAGGCTATTTAGGCGCAACTGTTTGACATTTAATCCCCGCTTTACTCACACGTCAATTTGGTCGTTCACTGTCGGCGGCAACCGTTGCTAGGCGATTGCCCGCCTACAAGCCCATGGCAACAGGGCGCCTCGAAAGCCGAAGGCCTTCGTTCGCGACCCTGCTTATACGTGGTATCGTTCACTTGCGTTCCACGCAAGCGAGCACGAACGCGCTCGAGAAGCGTTTGCCATTAGGCGGCCAATACTGAAGGCTGCCAGCCAACAGACGTGCGGTAATAGTCCCCTTTCTCAGTGCCGACATATTTTAATGGCTCCTTGGGGCCCCCTTAGTAAGGCCTAACTGGCTTCGGTGTAGTCACCAGGACGCCTGCGTTTATCTGGAGCAATATATCAGCTAGAAGAAACATCATTGCAACAGTCATCATCTTTCTGTAAGTTTCATCTTTTGATGGGATCCTTGCTCCTCTAATGTCATCTATTAGAACCGCGGCGAGGGTAAGAAGGAGAGCGATGGAGGTATATAAAGTTGAAAAATACCTGAAACATCGACATTAAAGACAATACGTACCGCTTAGAGGTTTAAGAACTTAAGCAGACTCGAGATGATATATAAACAAAAGGAAAATGAGCACATACAGTTGAGGCAATATTTGGCGCACGGAGTGGGTTGATAAAGTAAATTTTGTAAGATCAAAGACAGGGCGATAAAGTAAGAAACGCGTATGATAAATGGGTTATTATAGAACTTGTCTTAAGGATAGGCTCAGTTTCTTACATTTTTCATACATAACGCACACTTATAAACATATATTGTTACCCAAGATATATCGATATTTTTCCATGTTCTATTCCATATTTATTAGCAGAGGGCCGCTACAGAATGATATGGACCGACGCGTTCGTTGCTTAAAACACTGCATTAGGAAAACAGAAATATCTTCCAAAGTTCTCCACTTTATTATTATTATTATTATTGTATCATATGTAATGTTGTATTATATGTAATCAAATGTACATGTATGTATCATATGTAATAAAATAAAAAACATTAAATTAAGTTAAAAATTATTATATTTTAAGCATGGCTTTTTTATTACGGAGGCCCGTTCAGTAGAAATGGTATTGATCATATATATAACAGTGCAGTAATAAGTCAATCTACACATCATCATCCAATTTCAAAACGCGGTAATGAAATCATTAAATAATGATTACATCAGTGGCGGCTCGTGACTTGAAATCGTGGGGGTGCTGCAACTTTCGAAATATACATACGCACTGTAAGTGCAGTGTAGACGTGTTTGGATAAAATATCAAAATTATGGTAAAAATTAAAAAAAAATTAAACATGAATAAATATTGTTTATTATCGATAAACAATATTTATTTATTATATTAACGAAATTACTTAAAAATAAAATCCATTCCTTTAATTGTAATTAAAGGAATAGATTTACAATTTTTGGACATTACAATTAAATCCTTTAATTGTAATGTCCAAATATTTAGAGACGGAGTAAACACGATAAGCATTACGAGTACTACTGGCGCAAATTGCATGTAAACAACAGTGGAACTGCGCTATTAGCTCGCATCTCGCTATGACGTGAATATGTTTGCGCGCGTAGCAATATGACACTGTGGTAAACACAGTGCTGCTAGCGTCCTTCGCCCTCCTAAGTGCTACAAGATGGATTTTTATTATTTTTTATACAAAATATGAGAATTGTATAGGATTGTTGATGATAAAATTAAATATTACAAGCAAATATAAATTAATTACTAAATTAATAAATATATTATGTATCGAGAAAAATTATGGGTGCTGCAGTTCCGCAGTGCCTATGCACGAGCAACCCCTGGATTTCATCAAAGTCAATGCATACCTTTAAAGTAAAACGACTATTTGTTGTGTACAAAAGTGTTTTCTTTTTCATTTTTTTTTCTAATCTCCAGTGAACAATGTTTATCTAAGTATCCAGTCTTCGTAATCTGAAAATCTCTCAGAACTTCGTCATTTGCAAAGAGGATACCGATAGTCTCTTTATAAAATATTAGCTCCTCTCCGTACCCCAAAAAAATCATAGGACGGATATAAAAGAATGTGAACTCCATTTTAATTCTTAGTGAAAGAACTGAATTTAAAACTAGAAAATTTCAAAATTGACCTCTCAGCATATGAGCATACAACTTTCGGCATCGGAATTGTCTGGATATTCTGCTACTTAAAAGACACGAACTCTGTTCAGAAGTTCGTCCGTTCTTCTTTTATTAATAGCTTTGATCAAGGTTTCACTGGGCTTATTTGCGACTTTTGCAAACATAGAAGTTTCATTTCTCAGTAATCAGCTAAGTAGACTTTAATGATAAAAACATTATATGTACAACTCCCTCTTCCTGGTCAAAGATACTCGTAATTTTTATTCTGTTTTCAACTGGAATCTCTGATGATGATGATGACTACAACGTAGTAAATTTGCAGGTAGCAAGGAAACTGGAATCGATAATGAAAATGTTAGGAATTAGACAGCATAATCAAAATACGAAATGTAGAGATATAGTTGTAGAAGACAGAGTCGAAAAAGAGACCATACTCGAATTCCAAAACATTTAAAAATTTTGGAAATTAATGTATGGAAAAGAGAATAATGTGGTTTATCTATTTTTTCTGTGGTCAGTTCATTAAAAAATAAAAAAGAAAGAAACCAGTTTGGCCATTTGTATTGTTACATTAGCGATAAAGTGTTAACAGAAATTAATAATTATTGAACTGTAACTGAAAGAGCAGAGACTTAACAATCATTCTGAACATCAGTTAAAAACAAACAAAAAAAAACTTTTTTTTTTTTTTTTTTTTTTTTTTGCGGTTACAGATCCTGAATAGGTGGGGGAAAAGAAACTGTTCCATGAAACTTCAGTTTTGTGTGCATATCGTTTACTTCTTTGCTGACAAATCGACTTCCCAATGAATGTCCCTGATTGCCTGAGATCCAAAGAGAAAACTCTTTTCTGCTTCTATGCGGAACATAACTGATATAATTACAGGATCGTTAAAAAGTTGATTTCGCTTGCATGCGTTGTTCGAAAAGAATCTGTCCAATTTGAAGGTGAGTTTGTCAACCTCTAACGGAGATGCAGGGCATTTGGGGAAGTCAAATATACTTTTTTACTTTGGCATCCCTTACCAACCAAGTGCAATAATATTAACGTTACGTATAGACCTCTTCATGGGTGGGATTCACAAAACAGAGTGTATAAGATTAGAGAAAGGAACTTAGTTTAGAGTTAATTCACTGTCCTTGTGAGGTTAGAGAAGTTAACATTATCAATTATTGATCAATTCGTGTTTTGCTGCTTGATTATCGCGTCCCAGATTTAGTAAGATGGTCTCACTAAAAGAGAGAAAACTGATTGCAAACATAACCAAGATATGGTTCCGATACGCGACATAACTAACGGAAAAAGAAGGATGATAAAACAGGTTACGCAATTCTACTGTACCTTCATCTGTCAGGAGTTTCTCTCAACCCCTGGCTGGTGACAGGCACAGAGTATAGTGTCTTGACTTCATAACCTCACTTTCAATGAAAAGGTGTTATGAATCAAGATGCACATCATTGTACCGTTTAGATAGAAATGTTTGAATATGGCAATTAGTCTTCCACCGATAAGTATGGTGGAGGTGATGCAGGGACCTTTTCCTTGTTTGAATTAAATTCGAACCTCATTTGTCATATAGTTCTTGGAGAAATGAACACAAGTTATACTGATATCCTAGATAATTCTATAATGCCTCTGTTGTGAATTTTCTGTAGAAACAACTCGCCTTAAAAAACGACTAAAGTTTCAACATGAAAATGCACCATCTCATCCTGAAAACGGTTGTGGGAACAATCCCAATATGTCATCTTCGCGAAAAGCTAGAATGCTGGTTGGAGTAGCATGTCAGGCAAGGTAGCAATAGTAATTCATTTTGGTGGAAGAAATGCTCAAAATACTCGTGCCAGTTGCATCCGTGAAAATATATATTTTTTCTCCCGAACAAACACTTTTTTCTCCTGATTAAACACATATGCGGTTTAGTATAGATTTCACAACATCTTGGATTCCATCTGCGTCTTCGACATACCATGCGTTCGCCAGACAATCCTTTAACCAGCTCAGATTTGATGAAAGAGGACTTGGCTCCCGGATCTGTTTTTCTAACATTTCCCAAAATTCTCAATGGGATTTAGATTCGGGTTTTGTGGCGACCAGGGAAGATGGTGAAAGTCGTTTTCATGCTCGCTGAACCACTGCTGAACAATTCTTTCTCGAATGACTATAGTATTGTCATCCACAAAACAACTGCCACCTGCTGGATAAAAGTCAACATTGCAGGATGGACTTGATCGGCAACAATGTTCAGATATTCCTTGCAGGACACCCGATCTTCCAGCAATAGCAGAGGCTCGTTCCCTAACAACTGAACATGCCCACACCATAACATCACCTCCAGAAAACCTTGAGTTGTGTTTACAAGACAAGCTGCATTCATTGCTTCATGGGCTCCTGTCAAATTCTGCCTACCATCGGTACAGACGGTGTACTGTGACTCGTTGGAACATGACTTTTTTCCAGCTTTCCACTGTTCCTGACACTACTGTAGGTGAACCTTTTGGTTCTTTGCAAAAATCAATGTTTCGTAAAGGCATGCGATGACTATACCGATACTCTTCAATTCCCTGAGAATAGTTCAGTAAGATACGGGTTAGGAACAGACTTCTTTAAATGCTTCGGTCAATTCGGTCACAGGGAAAGGTCTGTTGGTCCGTACAAGCCTTCTCAGACGGTGGCGATCTCGTTCCTGACAGACGGTCTTAGGACCATAGTTACGCCTATTAGACAAGCAGTGTGGGATATCTCACCTTTTGCGAAGCCACTCAGCTCCGCTGTTTTCAAACTCGTGGCTCCAGACAGACGAGCACCCACAATAAGTCTTTTATCGAACTCCGAAATATCCTTTGTTTTGCTGATTGATTAACTCTATTGATGATTGCTGACCAACATCATTATTAAATAGTTGCCTAAAATACGTGGTGACGCATGTGACCATGTATTTTGCATATAAGCTGCGTAACTGATGTCTAAGAACTATACATCTGTAAAAAAAGTTTATTTCATTCCCCTGTAGAGACTGCTGTGTCATAAGTGTCCATTTGTATCATACCGGTTCTGGTGATGCGCCAACGGAGTAGATGCGATTTTAAATGGATGAATCTCATTATTTCCTAATAACTATTTGATACACACAGAATATTGATGCACGGCCACACCCCTCTACAATCGGGTTGTGAATCCATAGGTCAAAGAAATATGGGCTGAAAGAAGAATATTTTAAAGCACCTGAATATCCGAGATGGAATTTATGGCATGCATTCATATGCTTAATTATTTTTTCAGAAAAACTATTACACTTCTGATTTTTCTGCACCATGGTGAACTTTCACTAGCCCTGTTTACGGTCCCATTTACGGTACTGTCTGTAACTTGGACTGTGAGTATTGGACCTCTGTTCTAAATATACGATTGCTACCAAAGTTGGGGAAAGGGCATATTGAAGTGCATGCAGATAAACAGAGAAACACTCTGCATAATTTCTGTCTGTAACATTTTGTGTCTGTGTGTGCACGCCCCTAAGAGAGAGAGAGCAGTGCCATCTACGTTCCTTATGAGGATATCGCAATCTATTTCGTAGGAGAGGAGCTTCTCTAAAGTTCAATTTATGAGTGAAAAGCAATTGTTTTCATAAAATACCATTTCTTGCTATCTCAGGATCGGATAGAAATTCCAGTATCGGTTAATCTAGTCATCGAATATATTCAGAACGTTAACTTTTCCAGAACAACTCTTTGTTCTGAAATTCATGAAGTTTCTGTTTGGGCGCTATTAGGAATAAACCTCGAATATTCTAACTTTCATTCCTTAATTTGGGCCACTAATCAGAAGGTGATTCGACTGGAATGAATAACTATCCATTAAACAGGTGCTTTTTATGGAACGAACAATTTTTTGCACTGATAATTGAACTGATTAAAGATAACGAACTCTACCAAGGAGCTTGACGCCAAATGGAAGACCTCTAGGTTCGTCTTAAACAATTACAATCCATGAGCAGGCCGATAGTCCACTTAAGAAAAATACACTTTATCGACTTGAAACTACTACTGGGAAATGGGATTTTTCAGAAGTAAGATTTCTGCCTGGTGTCTGATGAAAACCAACAATTCGAAACAGCCATTGGGCAACTGATAATTCATGCTTTAATTAAACGAATCATATTGTATTATTATCAAGTTTCGACTTTTTACCTATGAAGGTATAAAGTTGAAAGTTTAAAAATATAGTAGAAAATATAGGTAAACAGTTTCTACCTATACTTTATTTTCAAACAGCATTATTGAACGCGAAGTTGGATCTGGCGGGCTATTTTCAGCGTTTAAAATTTGTCAGTTAGGATGAAAACAATAAGACCAGAAGAGATGTCCATGTAATTCAATTTTAGTTTTAGTCGTTTTTTTAATTTTAATTTTTTATTTGTTGCGAAATGATATTAATAATTCCAACTGGGTAGGTGGAATGTTAATGAAAATTGGTATTTAGGTTTATTCTACTGCAATTTGTCCAACTGTTTAACTTTCAGAGTAAAGTGGAACCACACCCAGTAGCAAAATCGAGCAAAATAGAATTATATGTCCAGAGAGGGTCGAAGTGTCATAAAGAGTTCCTCTATTTTGTGAACGCACAGTACTTTGAATTTTGCTAAATACCCATCAGACGTATCGAGTACATAACTTGTGATGGTATGTAAGTGTTTTCGCTATAATCGGTCTCTTTTATTGGAATAATTATTCGAACTCCTGCTTGACTTCAAGAAATTTAATAAAATGTGGTGGTTAGGATCACAATTAAGACTTCTAGTTTCGAGTGGGCTATTCAAAGATCAAAATAAGGTGAAACAAAACGACGAATACAGTGTGTGAATAATAACTGTTGCAAAAACATCTCGAAGATCAAATGTTGAGATAATGAACAAGAATGTCCTTGGAACGTACACTTTTATGATTGTCTTTAATTGTCTACTTGTTTACGGCTTCGTGAAAGTTCGAGCTAACGACATTGCAACCTTGTCAGGGGAAAATTGAAAATATGAAATAAAAAGAAGAAACATTTAGATACACAGAGTTGAAATTCTGCTTATGCAAATATGTCTGCCTGCCAGACGTGTTCTAACAGTTTGAATGAATCGGGGAAAAAAAAAAAAAGATTAATGCTAATTGAAAATAATTTACAAAGACATTCATCGGAAACTGAAGGTTTGGTAAAAAATAAAGCTAGTAACAACATTCCCAACAGATTTTCAGATAACCTTTCCAACAACTTGATACTCATACACCAGTTTGGGGAGTACAATGGCGGCACGAAATTAGACAAACAATCATCATGGTGTGAAGTTCTCACTTGAATTTCGCGATTTACAGTATAGTAGAAGTTAAGCTCAGATAGTTTGAGAAATTCAGCCAAGACATTTTTGTCACGATGAGAAGGTTTCGTTTGATTTTAGTTCATATAAAATGCAAAACCGTTTCGTTTATAGACGCTTTAATGTCAGTAGGATATATTTGGTTAGTGAAGGATAGAACGTGGAAAAATATTCGAGGCAGAGAACTCCACTGTCGGCACCTTCTATGCACTACTAAAGGCAAGTGTAGGGTGGAATAAAGATTAATAGATTTGTACTTATTAAAAAGTGCTAAACATGTGTCAATGGACGTTTACGCACTGCACGTATACTGAAGACAACATACACAAAAGCGAGAGCCGAGGAGATTTTCTAGTATCGAGAAGGAAACTGTTGTTGCCCAGAGATCGTTCATAGTGAACTGTTTATACTTGGCAATCAATAGCTGTTTGCAGTGATTAGGCTACTGTAATCAAAGGTGTTGAGCGTGACATGATTAATGATAGCTGTAATGCACATGGACATCTCTTCTTCCCACCAATTCTCTCCCCCCCCTCTTCCCCTCCAACTCCTCTCTTTCTTCGCTTCCAGTAACAGCTATGGTCGGACTGGTCGTTTCCCTATAGCGTTTTTATGGCAGCTATAAAAAGACCACAGAGAGTCGTCGGCCGTTGCTATGATTATGCGTTTATGTGGTTCATTATTGAGGTTCGAGGACAAACGGTCTGCCGGTTTTATTAGGTTTATAAGAGCGGCGCCTTAGTGGCGGAGTTTGTGTATGGTCTTTATATTCAAAGTAGCCTGCGCTCCCGATCATCAAGGTACAAACTAGTTGCTGATTACATTGCCGATAAATGATGTTTCTGTGCAAGTTAATTCTTCGTTAACTATTGTCTTTGTTTCTTTCTTTCGTTGCCAAGGGCATACTAAGAATGACGGATGCTGAGACGACCATTCAAAAACGATACACTTTACATAAGAAAGCCTGCTTACGTAATAGCGATAAATATTTTAATCGTTCTTGAGATAGGCATTCCGTTTATTTCTGACCCCTTTCATGGGCTTTATTGAATAGGCCATGAAACGTGTGATGTGATATTACTTAATCGCTATTATTTTTTTTTTACTCAACTTACAGAAAAAGAAAAAAAAATGTTACATAAGTGGAAATAAACGTATTTTGACAATATCTTCCACCTATTTATACTCCTATTTTTAACGCCGAAATGTTAATGGGAAATTGAAGCCAACTTTCGGAAAAGCTAGTGATACCAACTAGGGACGCAATGAAGTCCGCAATTTCGTTCAATTTCTGTCATCACAGAGAATTATTCAACAGATGTGAAGTGTGATGAAGCAGGCAAGATGCTTTAATTCTTGTTACTTTTAAAAATTGTGTCTTTTATGAAGTTCTACAGGCGTTAGAAAGAAAATTTCTTTTCTTTTCTGTATATTCGATAATGAGCCTCCATAGCTCAGTCAGTATAGTCGAAGTCCTTTGATCGGAAAGACCTGGGTTCGATTCCTGTCAGTGGCGTGAGGAACCTTTATCTGGTCTCTTTCGACGATTAACAGGTCTCATACTTGGGTAGGGATTTTTTGTCCCTCAGAACAAGCACACCGGCCCCATGGACACACATGGATTACAGTCATGAATACGTCCCAGGCATATGCCGGTCCCAAGCCCGGATAAAACTGGGAGGTTGAAGAAAGCGGTGAACTATCCTGTAAAAATTTCACCAGGAATACTTTGTGGGCAAAGCCTACAGAATCAGTCACCTACGGTCGGAAATGACTGAAAGGGAAGATCAGGATCAGAGTATATTCGATATGACAGAGATGATTTGACTATACGTAAGAATAATTTTGATGTGTTTTATAAAAGCAGATCTATTATAAAGACTAAAAATGAAAAGGGGAAAAAAAAGATGATATAGTAGAGGATGAATTGCACGCTATTGTATACAACAGCGTGCAATTCATCCGATCGAGGGAGGAAAGAAAAAATCCGTAAATTGCTTTGTAAATAAAGATTAAGTGAGGCTAATCAGAGAATTACAGTTTACCAACAAACACTAATTGTGGCAGATATAAAAATAAAGACATTACGTTTTCGATCCTTAGGTGAGCAAGAGCAGTTGAAAGCAACTCTTACACACACACACACACACGATCTATGTAAGTATACACAACCTCTTCCACAGATAATAGAATTCCCATGTTACGCAGTTTTAGTGCTCAAAAAAGATAATCCATCAATTTCTAATTTTTCATTTTCCATGTTGCTGCATATTTCAACCGGTACAGGCTTATAATCGGATTTGGATCCAAACACCTGTTATGAGCTTATACCAATATTACTGTGAAATGGCCCGAACACTCTTCTCCATTCCACATTCCCTTCTCACCCTGTGTGCATGGGCGGTGACTTCTCACGTGTACCACAAGGCAGTTTGTAATAAAAATAAAGCATACTCTAATTACTGCGAGTGCTTCTTTTGGGACCGTACGTATTAACAATGACCTGTGACCCAGGAAGTACATTTAAAATTTGTATTATATTTAGAAACGTTTTACGTTTACTTTGTACGCAAATATGCTTAGTTATTTAATTCAATTTGTTTTTATTGCTGTGTCTATTGTTCAGATATTTGATATAATAATTTTACTTTCTTATAAGTGAAATCATAAATTTTCCTTACTTTTTTATGTACTTGTACAACATTTATTAATAATAAAGTGGGTTGTATACTTATAATTTGCTTTTTTATTTCAAAAAATTATCAGCCTAAGAACTAAACATATCAGTGTGTGTATATAGTTTTCTTTTCGCATTCTTTTAATTTTCAATTTTTCCTGCTAGCAGACAATGAGTACCGGCATTTACAGTTTCTTTCGCTCTCTGTGTATACAAAAGCCTATAATCTGTACAGAAATATTGCCAGAAAATCGAAATCAGAGTGAAAAATATCAAGATGCAATACTTGACTTCTTGTTAGTCATTCTTGGTGCATCTGATCCTCAATGCTTCTGCCCCTTCTAGCCTAAACAACTGCACCCTGCAATAATGCTAAATGATCACACCGATTTACTGGCTTAAAACTCCTGCGTCGATTAGAAAGAAAAATTGCTTACCTTACAACATCCTTTACGCTTGGCATCTCCATCCCCCACAAAAAAAGAGGCAAACCTGCCAGAACGTAATCAATTAAAAGCATAATACATGGGGCCTCAGAGCCTAAATTGTTTCGGCTGAAATTCACGTTCTACAAATAATCTCAACCCTTAGTCAGAGATAACCAGTATATATATAAACTTTCTCTACACGGAACCTTATCCTCGATAGCAGTCCATACATTAAACAACCCTTCTTGTGAACACACACATGTTATATATATATAATGTGTAATTTTTTACACATTTACCTAGTAGACCAAACAGAGCGTAACCGACACTTATTGTGTTACAAAATAAGCACTATATATATATATATATATATATATATAGTTTGGTACTTCCAATTCAACAAATCAGTAGAGCCGGAAGCAGAGATGAAATACGAGCAGCAAGGGTCTCCCAAAGTGCTGCAACGATGTTGAAATTATTGTTATGCACCCGATCTGATGTCCAACAGTAAGAGCACGGTAACTCACTGCCGACACGGCAGAATCGACGAAGCTATGGTAACAACGGAAATGGTCAATGAATTCTCGCTGCCTCAGAGCATAGTTTCATAGCTCTACAGAGAACCTATTGATTGGCTAAGGTTTAATGGCGTGCTAACAGTATGCATGCGGTCATGCGACGAGATTTCACGATGATTATACCGTTGCTATCGCCATGCGACCATTTTGCGACAACTGGACTTGGCAATCCGCTTCTCATTGATGATATCTTATAATAGGCATAAGGCAATTTGAAAGCGGATTTTAATGGGGCTTTTTGCGCTTTGAATATTAAAATGATACAAGAGTCACGATTTCATTGAATCTACCGTCTAGGCGAGGTATGAGGTATTTTAGATAGTGCCCACACACCAGAGTGCGAAACATAAATGCAGACAAATGTATTTCAAAGTTATAGTAATAGTAATTTTAAAATAGTAAATTTTAGGCAGTGCCACAGGTTACATAATCTGGAAACATATATATATTGCATCTCATTATATATATATATATATATATATATATATATATATGGTGGACGTCATCGTATCCATAGCAATCAGCCGCTTTTTAAATTTGGATTTAAAATTTTAAAATATAATTTTACCTTTGGAGTAAATTTTACGCAGTGCCACAGGTTATATAATCTGGAAATTCTACTCTAGAGACAAAACTTAGGATATTTTCAATCCACTTTCCGACTTCCGATAAGCAGAGTCCATGGCATGAAAACATGGCAAACCCACAACCTATATGTAAGAGGATAGCGACGTCATCCATTCCGTCCATCCAGAAGGAAAACATCAACTCCGTTCTCAGTACATACGTGTGATACTAAACTCTAAAACGGTATTCGTAATCAAAAGAAAATATTAACGTTCACAGGTTCCATCGCTCTTATTCTTATCAACATTGTGTGTGTGTGTGTGTGTGTGTGTGTGTGTGTGTGTGTGTGTGTGTGTGTGTGTGTGTGTGTGTGTGATTAATATTACCAAAAGAAAGTAATTAGACTTCTTAAAATGAGACACAAAAATTTAGTGAAAAAATGTTTTGCTTTGAATTTGCTTGTGAAGCGATCAAGAGGTGTGCGACCAATTCAAAATTTTAAAAAGTGTAAATTTTTAGCACTGAATTAATAATTAAAAAATCCTCAAATGAGTTTTCATTCTAGAGAGGGAGTAATGAATACTCTTTCGATCCTAATATTTTGGAAATAGGTAAGCAGGCATGTCTCTCGCACTAGCTGCATACCTATTTCCAAAACGTTCCTCGGCGTCAATGACACTAAAGGTATTTAAATGGCGTATTAGCGAGAGGAAGCAATGTTTCTGATCCTAACTAGTATCATTTGTTGTGAATACTTTTATATTCCGGAGTCGATTTCGCTGACGTGCAAGACTAAACACCCCAGTTTCTTCTGGGATATTCAAAGCCGTATATGCCTATGTCAGTGATTTGCTATCGAGTGCCTAGAAAAAAGGCTCTTAGTTGGTAACTAGATTCGAATTATTAATGGTCTTTCTTCTGCAAACCTTCCATCATGGATACATGGATACTTGCTAGGCAGGTTATTTTTTAACATAAATTGCCCTTATATGTCTAATGAATGATTGTCTAATCATTCATTAGACAATCAAGAAATGAATGAAAACAGGCGCTATGCTATTTTTAAAAGTACCATGCTAAAAGAAAGCACACATGAACAAACACAGTCTTGCTAAGGCCTGATTATAGAAAATAAAGAATAAATATCTTCAGTAATTAGTCAAAATAAGAATCATCATGATGAAAACTAAGTTTCCAGAAAGAAAAATCCCTTCCACTTCCGTATGAGCCAGACTACCAAACCTTCATCTGAAAAGTCCTACTTTAAGAATTCCTTGTGTAACACACGATATTCAAACCTAATTCTTTCATCCTGTGGTCAAATATCTCGTGGTTCTGGAAACCGCGCTCACTGCAGCTGTATCATTAACAGATTTTCTTTAATTGGGAAAGTTATATGATATACAAAATTACATGCAGATGTCAAGCCAACAGTCTACAAGTTTGTTTGTCTGATAAACAATATATATTAAATAGACAAAAGGAACTATATTTGTGAAACTAACTACGTGGTCTTTCGCATTCAAAATATTGGTTTTTAATTGACTAACCTATTGGAGGAAATCCAGCTCTAACATTTTCCCTTCAAAATATTTCTCTGCTTTTCTTACAGATGTTTCATAGAAATAGAATGTACTTTTTATTCAATTAACTATATCCTGCATTTATCACTATAATTAATTAAAAAAAATAAAATACACGAATCGAGTCTTATTAAAAATTAAACGTTTCAATTAAGTGTTTTCGCGAAGCATTTGAAATAAAAAGTCCTTCTCTTTGTAATAATCGAAAAAGATGAGTTTTCTTTTCTTTACTTTACTTTTCTTTCTTTCTTGCTTTTTGTCAACATTCAAACGTCAAATTACATTTCTTATCGTGCATTAAAAAACAATATATTTTTACTTAGATAACTTCCGCTATTTCCGCAAAGAAAAACCCTAAAATGTATTTATGCTAATGCATTTCACCTGTCTGTTATTGTAATTCTTTTCATGCATCCCAAACACAACAACAAAAAAGATGTCAGAAAATAGTAAGTGCAATTTAATTATAATTCCCCTTCACCAACTGTGTTAAAATTATTAAAACTCCATATTCCCGGATGTCATTCCAATACTCGATACGTCTATTGTTTCCTTCTTACAAGCTTCTTTAAAAGGTTCTTATTCGTAATTTTATTACCGAAACAAGATCTTTATAAAATAATCATTCTCCGTTTTTTTGTCGGTTTCTTGCTGCAGGCAGACCCTTCTTCCACCCGCTGTCTAATTATGTATGCAATCTCTCTTACGGTTGGATAAGAGCCGCACGGTCGCGAAATTAAATTTTTACGGATATTGTTAAAAATGTGTAGTTAGCTTTTTGAAAACGCACACGCTTTAATAACCATTATGGCCAAATACGAGAATCTAATTTATATAATACAGAAGGCAAATCAAATTTTTTAACACTTCTTGAAATGTTAGCGTATAAGATGAAAGGAACTGTTTACGATATCTCGATGTTCGCAGTTTTATAAAAAGTGTCTGCAAATAGTGGCATAGCTGAAAATCATTTAAGGTCGTAGCTACCCCTAATTGATTCAGGTAGTTAATTTTATTTATATTTTTAATTGTCTCACGCAGTGTGAAATGAAATATTTCTTGCGTTTAGTAAGCACCTGTTCTATTAGAACCATGACGACCGAAAAGAGTGCCACATCTCACAAGAAAATGAAAAAAATTTCTTCGCTGTCCCTGAACGCAACTTAATGTTAGTAATCTATTATACTGCATTCTGAAACATTTTCAGAAATGCATAAAGCAGCACGACAAGGTGGTTGTAAGAAGCTGTTTGAAAGCTAAAAAATGTTTCTAATTGAAACGTTTGCTTACTTGGTTTCTGACGTCCATAGTATTGAAAATCGTCCAACGTTATGCAATATTTGCACATCGGTAACTACTTTCCCTGACATTACTCTTAAAACCCCAGTTTATAAGGGCTTTTAAGTTATAAATTTATAAAAATGTCTTCTAATAGTGTTAGGTTGATTTGCAACAAGAACAGCTGAAGCAAGTGGTTGTACAGGACTAGTATACAGCTAGTATATCAACTTGCTTCACCATTTTCTACAACGACAAGATGGTCTGATCTCGTTTAAAAACAGCAGGGTTGCTTGGCCAAGTGGTTGAGTCAAAAGAAGTTCTAGTTATTGAGCTGCTAGAGGTAGCTCGTAGTCTTTGGAAAAAGTGATGTGAGGCAGGTTGATCCTACCCAAAAGAGAAATCTGATCTTGACCAGAGCTGAAAGTATTTTCAAAGGTAAAGTGAAGTTAGATGCAAGTGTTTAAAATATTAGTTATGAAAGACCTTGATTGAAGCATGGATCTTTCTGATCTACAAAATTTGTCAAATGAAGAAAAGGGATGGAGTATACTCTCATTAGAAATGCTATGGTTAAGGTTTGAGGTTAATCTGAAAAGGTCATTATTATACAGAAAGAAGAGCATGGGCGAAAGTACCGACTTGTTACTTGCCATTTCTGGGGGACAATATCAGAGCCAGCAGAAATTCCACCGAGACTCGAAACTAACTAAAAATAAAATAAAATAAAACACTAGCGAATCATTTGCAAAGGAAGGAAACAGACACGCCATAAGATAGTAGCTTGGTAAGTGCTTCTATGACAGACCGAATCAAGTATCTTGTAAATGTCGATTGTGACCACACGAATTTATATAAACCCTTCGACGGATATGTCTCCAAAAGTATCTATATTTGACTAGGAGACCTGCTGCGGAACAAGAGAAGCAGAATCCATATTAGTGATCAGTAATATATTGATGAATTTTCAGGTAGTGCATCAGCAGAAGTGAGAGCAATCAGATTAATGGCCGATTTTTATCCTTTTTTTTAATTTTCGGTCAGAGACTAAAGATTCTAGATCAGTCTGTTTGCTTATAAGTTAAGACGATATCGAATTTATTCTGGAGGACATTTTTTTTTTTTTTTTTTTTTTTTTTTACAGTTGGAGAGAGATATCATGTGGATGAGGAGTTTTGTTGGAATCCAAACTATTGAACATTCTAAGCATGTCTTTCATGCGAAAGATCTGAGGACGCAAGTAGTATGACATTCTTGGTATAGTAGGAGGCGAGTTTTTTTTTTGGTAATCTTTACAAGTTAGAAGACTGATACCAGGATGTCAAACATACCTTTGAGCAATATTGCGGTGGAATTCTCTGGATGCGTGAGGCGGAAGCAAGGAAGGGTTGAAGTTGCTTCCATTATTCTTGGAGGAAGAGTGGAAGTTTTTATTGTCGTTGTTTCTATAGATGTTTCCTGCACAATGGGCACCTTTTAAATTCAAATGTGGTTTGATGTTTGTTTGTTTGTTAATTCGAATTTGGTTTGATGATTTTTTAAAAATTCGAATTGTTTGATGATTTTTTTAATTCGAATTTTATTTGATACTCTTTTAAAATATATTTAAAATATATCTTTAAAATATATGGTCTGTGTGCAAAGGTAAGCAGTTGGTTTGAGACTATTGTGTCAGGTCGAATTTTTATATTGGACTGCTTTGGTGCACAATTGCTAGGGAACCAGATCTCTTACACTGGTGGGATGGTGAAGGCTCTCATTACAATAAGGATTATTTCACTTATTCGGTCGGAGCAGGGACTGGGACAACAAAAACAGCAATGAATGACTATAGAAAGCAGTACAATTTGCCGGCGTCATCTCATATAGGATATACTACTGAGAACAACTGGGTGTAGAACGTTCCATGGAAAACAAAACGTGCCATGCTTACTACCTGAGTTGTCAAGAGGGGTATTTGGAGTTGAAAGGAAAGCCAGACTGAGACGTCATCATTGAAATTCCAAGGAAGATGATTTCACCGTTTGGGATATTAGACCACAGATGGGAGCTCAGAGATATACAGGATAATCATATAGAGAAGTTTCAGAGTCTGTAGAGTGATAAAATACAAGAAAGTGTGGCAAGGTGGCAAGAACTGAGCGAGAGAGAGAGCTGCCAGCTGAGGTTCTGTGAGATAATAGTCGTCTTTAGATGTGTGTAAGTAGTAATGGTGGTGTTGCACAATATTTATGTTTATATTAGCCAGCCTGCTTAGCCGAGTGGTTAGCGTATCCGCTCTCCAGCCAAAAGGCTGCGGGTTCGAATCCCGCCATGGGCATGGGTGTTTGTGATTGTCTGGGAAAATACTAATGGTGGTGGAGAGCGGTAGATGGCGGTGTTTAGATGATGGTAATTGCAGTTTGTTCTAGTTGGTGGAGACAGAGACCTGTAGAGTAGGTATCCTCTCTCTCTATGAGTCTTTGGACTCTCTAGAAGTGTTATATAATAATAATATTAATACCACATCCTAGTGTAGTGGATCTGGAGTATTTGATTTTTTTGTTGTTTTTCTATGATTCTGTTGTATTTTTGATGTGTGCGAGGAAGATGTAGATGTGAACGTACTTGCGCTTGTGCATGTATGTTTTGGTGGATTTTTTTTTCTTGATCAGCAGTATTACACTATTTTTAATGGTGTGCCTTGCATGGTTACTAATGTCAGAAAGCGAGTAATACAGCAGAGGTGGGCAACGTGGGGGTGAAAAATTTATGAACATGTCTCCCACTCACACACACTCCCCCTTCCCCGGTCTCATGTCGAAGCGTTCCCTTCACAATGCCCCCCTGCACACTACTATAATTGGAGTTCCATTCAGGAACAATCTGGCGGAGTAAGAAGCATCAAAATTATTCTCCATCTGATCGGAAAGCATCGTGGTACATCTCGGATACTGTCTACCGGCTGGCCTGCTGTATCCTTGAAATGATGATGTAGTGTTTTCTTAGTTAATTATAGTGCGTTAAGCATTCCGAAGAAGATGTACAGCATTGCATATAAGAAGAGGGGCGTAGATATACCGGAGGCTCTGCTTCGAAGAGAAAACACGAACAGCTACTTCAGGCCTACAGTACGTTAAGCGGTGATCTTTCGCCAGGAAATCCTACGTCTTAGACGGGATTCGAACCCATGCCACATACTTCTTCCATGTCAGCTCCATTGATTCAGTAAATCTGCAGAGAATTTACAGAGAGAGAGAGAGAGAGAGAGAGAGAGAGAGGCACATGCTATGTTGCTGCTTGAGTAACGTTTTTTTTTTCAGATTAAATTATTCCGCTTTCGTTGCCAGTGTTAAGTGATAGTGAGGCTATATATAACTTGAAAAAAATTATGTACTATTAATTATTATGTACTACCCGCGGTCTAATGTTAAAAATTAAAACTTTCATATATAGTACTTAACGTCCTGCTACTCGAGAGACGATGAGAGTAAAATTACATTTTATGTGATGCGTACTCCTACCCACTAAAGGTTCTAATCCTGTGGTTCATTTGTATGGTGGGTTCATTAAGGTTTAGGTAATTCAGAATTGCTGTTCTAGAGATCGAACGTGGAACTTTTTCAAGCCTCTTCAGGCATCCATTAGTCAAGGCAGTAGTCTCTTGTCCAGAATGAATATCGTCTGGCACACATATCCACGTCAATTATTAAGGTATTGTTGAGTCTGGAAATGCCAGTTCGGCGTTCCTAGACCGATTTCGTTGTTTTGCTGAAAGAAAAAAAAAGAAAAGAAAACTCGAATTATGCTGATTTTTGTCTCGCTTTAGAGACAGTATCAGTTCTGCTAAAGTTTTCTGACTAATTTTGCTTTGTTTGCTTGAATGTAGTCTAAAAATTACTCTTCTCAGAGATGACAAGTGACTCATCTTTTTCAACCAAGAAGTGGCGAAACTACTGGAAATTGCTGTAGAACCATCTTACTAAA
The DNA here is from genome assembly GCF_054136105.1 of Typopeltis vanoorti. Lineage (NCBI taxonomy): Eukaryota > Metazoa > Arthropoda > Arachnida > Uropygi > Thelyphonidae > Typopeltis > Typopeltis vanoorti. The sequence goes on along the minus strand of NC_143550.1, from coordinate 9,795,869 downwards.
AACAGCATAGCTATTATTATAATAACGGCTATTATAGCCTGTTTTTGTTTAGGAGTGTCCCTTATTTTAAATACGTTGCCTATTATTACTCAAAAAAGGGGTGTATATATTTTAGGGCATTATGGGTGAGTATAGAAGGCAATTATAGCAGAATAAAAGAGGTGGAAAAATTTTGTACATCCCTTGTTTTGATTCCAGGATGTCTTCCAATTTCATGATCCTGCTTAAGGTTGTTTATAAAGAGGGGAGGGGGAAGGAGGAAGGGAGCGTAGCTATTTTCTTAACTCCATGTGCAATAATAACTTGTTTCAAATACTTAAGTATAAAGAGCTAATAAGCTTCATTTCGGCAATGAAAACATTACTTAAATTAAGGGGATATTAAATCCCACATAGTTTTAAAACCGAATAAGAAACTCAAAGATCGGAATCAGAGAGTTTCTTGCCGAATATAGTAAACTATAAAGTATCGGCGAACACTAGCGTTAGCCAATGCAAGTAATCCTAGTACGTAGTACAATACTGGGCAGCTCGTTGCAAAGGTGGAGGAAGTTCAGATCGCTATTCTTAGGTATTTTCCATAATGTAAAAACACATTTCCTAGGAAATGTATGCTGTTATTACATTATGGAGGGAGGTCACTACCCAGACCGGTTTCAGCCTTTTTTGAGGCTTCATCAGTGAGTAGCTAGACCTAATACCAAAGTGTATAGCGAAAAGAACTTTTGTACTCTGCGAACGAGTTTTCCAAACAGGTGCAACCATTAAGTTACTTAAGTATAAAGAGCTAATAAGCTTCATTTCGGCAATGAAAACAATACTTAAATTAAGGGGATATTAAATCCCACATAGTTTTAAAACCGTTTGGCTAACGCTAGTGTTCGCCGATACTTTATAGTTTACTATATTCGGCAAGAAACTCTCTGATTCCAATCTTTGAGTTTCTTATTCGGTTTTAAAACTATGTGGGATTTAATATCCCCTTAATTTAAGTATTGTTTCAAATACTCCGTTCCATTATATTACTTTCGTGCAAAAATAGGAGAGACAGATGCATTCCTCCTCCAAAAGAATTTACGAAGTCTTCCCCATCGCAAAAAATAAATTAAATAAAATAGAAAGGACCAACCGTCATTTATTCAGGCTTTCTTTGACAATACTAGTGAGCAAATCTAGTGGTTTGAAGATAGCTCTGGGGAATAGTAAAAGTTTATAATTCAATATTCCAATCTAATCTATAGATGTATTAGAGGTTTTTTTTTTTTTTTTTTTTGCATAATCCTTTATGGTCTAATGTAATTTTTAACAGAGATATTTAAGACTGATCAGATTTGTCCTATTTTGGAATTATTTGCATGGACACATCACTTGTAGTTTAGTATTTAAAAATACAACAGAGATGAATCCTAGTCTTTATTCGTTGGCATCAAGATCATTTCCACGTACTTCTACCATCAACTTAATAAACAGAAGATGGCCCACTAAGGAAAAACTTTGTTTTGGACTCCAGAGTAGTTTACTGCACATAAACGAATATACAATTTTTTTTTTTTTTTTACTGAAAATTTTGGAGGATAATAAATTACGTGATTATCTTAGAATTATTGAAAGCATGAAGGAATCGTCGGTGTGGATATTTATTGTCTCTTCAAAACCTGTGTATCCGAATAGCTAAAAATTACCTATGCCAGTATATTATGAAACGACCCAGTAATTTTGTCTTGAAATCATGAGCAAAAATGCTTTAACAGGAACTTCAAATTAGACGAACGCGCCAGAAATAAATCCGCATTCTTTCCATCATTGGACCATCTTCACTTAACACGAGTTCCTAAACGAAATTAATCAGACACCTCTCGATAGTTACAACATTCTCTTAATGGAATTAGCACTTAATGAAAAAGAGAAGTCTGTTCGTTTTACTGTATCAAAATGCCAGTGAAATTAATGAATTTCGGGGAAAAAATATTTCATTTGACTGCATAGACCGATAACATTTCCCCCCCTGTCACGAAATTATTAGAACTAATGGTATCGCTATGCCAACTGTCGGAAACGTTGTTAGTTTTCTTCTCAGGTCTAGACTCGGAGACTGAGTTTGTCTTACGAGTTACTTAATGATCCTATTGCTCCAAATGACAACGAACAAAGATTTCTTGTTAAGACCAAAGTGCTTGCTACTGCACTCTCTCTCTCTCTCTCTCTCTCTTTTCTCTCCTTTCTTTTGATCATGCGCAAACATTTTATATTTCTAAATGAATATTTTTATATAATGAATTATGCGAAAAAAAAAAGATCTCTTTCACTAGCTGTTTTCATTAATCTCCTCATTTTTTTAATATTATCAGAACTTACAATTTTAAATCATCGAATGCTAAGCAATTTTTCAATACCGCATTATACATAAATTGTGCCATTTATTTATCTATTTTAATATGTCAATCTTACACTCTGTGGCACTGGAGGTGACATGACTCAGTTAGCCGAATTCAATGGTTGATCAGTTAAATAATTTTAAGCGGAACATTTATAACATTCTGAAATACGCTGAAGTTCTGAGTTCATTTGTATTTTTTCTCAGATATAATACACGGATCTGAAAATTAGGAGACCAAAAAAAAAAAATAAAAGCAAGGAAAATGAAGATTTTTCGCTTTTCATCAAATTGTTGGAGAACTGGTGAACCCAACAGATTTTAAGCAAAGTCATAGTGAGCCACATTAATAGCAACACTTTTTTCAACACAAGAAATGCCTTTCACATAACGTCGTACTAAAATCTGCTAAAGCACAAGGTAATAAGACCATTCCTGGTAATAATAAAATTTGCTGCCAAGCCTCTGAATCTCTCATAAAACAAGTCGTGGTTCTAGATACAACCATATAACTACTATATCCACAGGAATAAAAATCGCTTAAAAAGTCATTTAGATTCCCAAGGAATGGCAAAATTTCTTCAACAAATTACATTTATTAATTATCAGCACAAACAAACACATCCCACCTTCCTTTCCCCTCACCTTTACTTACTCAGGTCCCCAAAGAGAGTGAACGTAACTCCTTGAGCTCTATAATAAATTTACATGACCATACGCTTTATCCGGACGAAATATAAGTTGAAACAAAGGCTAAAATTTTAATATTCTTCCTAAAATTTTTCGTAGAATAGAATACATCATTGAGGCCCGAACTAAACTAGAAAATGATCCAAACAAAGATATGCTTTTTAAAACGATTGGTGAAACTTTTTCAAACATATAATTTGTTGATTTTTAAAATATTGATTTATATATAGGAAATTTCAAAATATCAAAAGATAGTAAAATAATTCATATTCTTAATCTCTCACCACGGCTTTCACACACTATAAAAATTAAAAAATAAACCCGACAATATTATCAGTAAAACTTATCGATAAAGGTGATACGCATTAATAATAAGCAAAATAGATTACAGTACCATAATAAAATCCTAGACATTGTCAATCCTTCTAACATTTGTTAAAAAAACACTTGCAGCCTAACGCCCCAATACTCTCGAACCAACGACACTCCTCGTAATACATCGTTTCATAAAAACCACTCGGAAAGCTCACAGTTTCCTACTCTCTTCATTTGATGGCTTTTTAAACGAAACATCTGTCACGTTGCGAGCTTACCGTGTATATAACATTTTTTTTTATTCATTTCTCAGTTCTTTTAAATTCATAGTTTGAATAATTCATCTTTTTGGTATTGATTTTATTCGTTATTGGTTTTGTTGACGTTTTTCGACTATCTGAATGTATTGTGTACGCCGAGTTATCGATGCCGAATGATCTGCACGTTTAATTGTATACCGTCTCAATTCTGATCAAGCCTTGTATCAAGTTATTTATTATATTTACCTTCAACTAATTCACACACTTATGTGAAATTAATCCTATCCTATTCTTTTACCTCAGGCTGATGGGGGTAGCTACATGCTACTGTAATATTTTTTAATTTATATTTTATGATATTGTTCATTACTTTACTTTTTAACTCAAAGTGTTTACTTCGTTATTTTCGTGGTTGCTTAAGCTTGTATAAAATGACTATATGCTCTAATCTCTAACTCACGTATAATACTATTATTTAACGTTAGTCCTATCGTAATCTACTTAGCTTTCTGTCCCCTCCCCCTTTTCAAGGCCGTAAAGTATAGTCTCGCACATGTTAAAATTTAGGAAAAGCCTCTGGCTGGGACCAAATTCTTAATCTACGTTGCTATAATTCAAATATATTAATCCTTAAAAATTTATTTTTGTTAACGACTGCGCCATTAAGGATCGTGTACAAGAATTTTCTATCTTTCCTTTTACATACAAGAGAATATTTTAGCTAAGCACGTAGAATAACTCTTAAATCAATTCTATCTCAAGCAACTCGGAATTACTCAGTCCTGGCTGTTTCTTTATTTAGGTCACACAGGTTCGAATTTTTTTTTTATGAGACAGTGCATTGGCTAACAAAGTCAGATAAGCTATTAACAAAACCAAACATGTTTACTCTAAGACAATTTATATTCAGAAGTAAATAGGATACATCACATCTCAGATTCTCCACACATTCTTTACAACAATTCACTTAAAGCATTAGAAAAAGAAATTATTTACACTCAACCTATTAAACTCGTGGATGGACTTGAGTACATATAACCTTACTCTCATTACCACTAACATAAGGCAAAATTACACTACACACGTTTAAAGCATTATGTAACACAAGCATTATTCAAGTCTGCAGTATTCTATTATACACATTCAAACTGACGTTCGGTTTTCTGACCTCTTCAAACCCATTATATCATCAGTTAAACAGAATCAACATCTACCGTCTGTACACACAATCTAGGCTATTAACATAAAGCAATCTACTTACAAGCTCATTATATCATGTACAGTCCTGAATCCAAAATGGTTAAAGGTGAATTCCGCTGGCTCTTTTCTTTTTCTTGGGAAACGGCTGTGATCGGGCACTATCCGGCGGTTGTCGGATTGCAGATTCCTTCCTTGTAACTGTAATGCATTTTTTCGTCGATGTTAGTAAAACTTCATTGGCTGCTGTAAATCAGCACGCACGTGGATCGGTACATTCTTCGAAGAGCTTCATGGAAGGATATCTTGTAATACTGCCAGCAAATATCTCCAGAAACTACTGCTCGCGGGATCGCGACTCTTCCCGCATTTTTATTCATTTCTCGAAAATCTTGCCGAAGGAACAAAAAATAAGAGAGTCTTTTCATCCCTCAATCTCCGCCTTTTATATCATATCCAAAAAAATTCCCAGGTGTACTGGAAGCGTCCTTATCACCCACGCTTACAGTAAGTTTTGGCGGCAAAACTCACAGTCCAGTGATCTTTGAGACTGTTGTTGACCTTCAGTTTACTAGCCTAATCCTGTCTGAGCTTTTTAGTTACAATTGGTTGTGGTTCTACATTCAGTTATTCTAACATTATATTACAAAAGTATTACACGGCAGTAGGTTACACGCACTTCTAATTATATGTATTTTAATGGCCTATGTAAAATCGGTATAGGTGAAAAATATTTCTCTTTTTCATCACAAGAGATTTTACAAAGCTCTCTCAAAAAAAAAATTTTTTTCAAAAATTTTTTTGAAAAAAAAATTTTTCTTAACCCGGTGTCTGCACATTTTCTGGGGAAGACATGACTACATTTTTCCGACATACAATTTCTCTCTGTATTTTTATTGTCAGATCTCCCAGCCTTGGTGTTACTTTCTTTTCCATGCCAAAACTTTTTCTTACCCAGAGTTCAGATTTAATGAGCAAAATCCCACCTCTTGAGTTTAGTCTTCGAGCAGTATGCATTACGTCTCATCCTGCTCCAATTGTACTTAGGATCTCTAATATGGGCCTCCACAACACTTTGCCTGATTCACATCGGTTGGTGATAAGATTTGATTATCCTTCTAGGTCTCTCAACCATGTTCAACTCGATCGTGCTATGTTTAATTTTCCCTAATTGCTCTCCCGTTTCTTCCCAATCATTTACGGGATATTATACTAACCGGGACATTTGTGATATAATAGGCATCATTCAAAGCCTCCGAGTGACTGTTCCCTTCAGATGGTGAACTTAATGAAGAGTCAGTGTGGTCAATGTGATATTCTTTTTTATCTCTCTCAACCTGCTCAGTATGTCGACCTTATAGTCACTCTTGTGTTCTCTCTCGTCAAGTGTTCTCTCTACACGATCTTTTAAGACGTTGATCCTCTTGCCTGAACATTTGTTACCCATTAGGAAAATCTCATTTGCAGCAAAATCGCAAGAGAACTTGTGTTTCTCTAGAAAGTCAGTAACTAAAATTATTTGCACGTTCAGGCGAGATGTCCTAGGGAGGACCAATAATTCTTGCGAGACACAAAAATTGAACTCTGGTAAGTACAATCTAACTCTTACTCTCTTTGATGCAGATATTCCGGGTGTCGAAATATCCGTTAGCTTTATTGGCCTCTTCAGTTCAGATACACCCTTCCATACACCGGATTTTATTCTTTGAAAAAAAAAAACTTCCTGTTATGACAGAGGCCTGGGAAACGGTCAACAGGACGTCACATGGCATTTCCTGAATTTTTCGCTTAATGGTCATTTTGGATTTCTTTGGGTATTCCCTGATCTTGTTCTCTCTCCTCCGTAGTCTGTTTGCATAACCATGATGAGTATGCACAAGATTTGACTTATATCTAGTATTTCTGTTGGAGGGCCTTTTATTCTGAAAACAGTTCTGAGCCATGTGTCCATATTTGTTACAAACAAAATATTTGGGAGGCTCTTTTCATCTTTACCTCATTATTCCCTTCTTTTAGACGTGGAGCTATTTTAGGGGTCTTTGCTGTTATTTCCCCCAGCTGCTTAATAACTGCATCAAGGCGCTCCATCATAGGCTGCTGCAGCCTTTCTATCTCCTGTCTAATTATTGAGCGTAATCTCTCCAGGTCAGTAGGTTTTATTTCTTTCATGATGGTTATTTCATTTTCAGTTTAACATCAAGTTATATTCTTGATGTTAAACGCATTTCCTCTTTCCTCCTCCCTTTCCTTACGATCTTCAATGGACTTTCCCTTAATCGTACTTTGGGCTTACGCCCTTACGCTTCCCAGTTCTCCAAGGTTTGGGCTTACGCTTCTTACCTTGGAGAACTGGGAAGTTAAGGTGTCCATAAACTTCGTGTATTCTAAAGTGTCCCTAAATATCGGGGACGAATACAGGAAGTTCTTGGCCTTTCCAACCAGTTTGCTCCTAAGTAGAATTAACAGTTGGAAATCTGGCCAATTACAAACCCCCTTCTCAGGTCCTCTACGAAACTAAAAAAATGCTAAGACATCGTCATTATCGTCACCAGAAAATTGCGGGAGGACAAGTTGAGGGTTTATAGTACAAAAAAATTCCTCGTCCCCCAGGGAGATGATTATGAGCAAGGTGGTTTCCTGTTGCCTTCCTTGCCTTAATATATTTTATGACTGTGGCCGGTGTGTTCAAGGGACCGTTTGTCTGTTTTGAGGGATGATTAACCCGCGTTATCGGGAGAAAAAAAAACCTCCACATTAGACCGGTTAATTCACCTTCAGTCGAAAGAGACCAGATAAAGGTTCTTCACGTTACTGACGAAATAGAACCCATGTCTTTCCAACCAAAGGACTTCGTCTATACTGACTGAGCTACACAGGTTCTTGTGAAATTAATATCTTATAGTTAAAAACTTCATTTAATTATATCTCTTTTAGCCTGTTGTTGTAAAGGGACTGCTTCATTGCTAAAATAGCTTTGCTTTTTTAGTCTGACATTAAATACATTTAGGAGCATCAAAAATTCCGGTAAATTTTCAATATTTTTCAGTACTTCTCTGTTAACTTTTTAGAATCTCACTGTGATGGCTTTTTAAAGGCGAATTCAAATTTCAAAAAATAAATTGCTGCTGGCGAGCAATTTGGGCAAGAATCATGTTGGAAACAAGCTTTGGTTCAAAACTCGTTTTTGACGAGAGGAACTTGTCTGTGTTTTTTTTTTCGCAAACATCTCACCCCCTCCCTCCTGCCATCCCTACGAAGTTTGAGATTTTCCTTCGTTAAAGTATGTAAAACAATTGAAGAATACACGCTATCCACAACTCAATGTCACCATCTTATTTCTTCAAAATTAGGTTGAATCCTAAAACTCCTCAAAGGTACTAGGTTCCACGAGGAAATTACTAAGAAAACTTAAAATTACTGAAAATTCAAGTGATAAATGTATTGATATCAAAAACACTCTAATATCAAAATCTAATATCAAAAAAAAATATAAAAAAAAAACGCGAATCTAATATCAAAAATATTGATATTAGATTCGCTCCTCCCTTCCTTGCAGAAAAAAAAAAAAAAACGCTGAGAGGCATTGTAAAATTTCCTCAGATCAGGGAGATGTTTGGAATTATGATCCCTCATATATGTCATTGAATTAGGGGATTATATTCGCCATATTTACTATCGAAAATAAAATGTCGTTGTATATCATAGAAAAATATATTTCAGTGAATTGCAGATGACTGTTTTGCAATAAGAAAAATGAAAATATGATTAAACTGGACCATTTTCTCATTAAAATTGATAGAAACAAATCGAGTATAGACGATGCCAAAGGGCACCGTCTATACCCAACTGAATAAAGGAGGCTCTTAGTTAGGATGCATGCATGTTTTAAATGAATACTACAAGCGAAACATTGTGTATAATATAAATAATCTATTGTCCATTTAGAACCATAGTTGGCCTAAGGATTGCATAATCCGGTTCCCCATGCGATAGACGCAAAGTGGTACAATTTTTTTTTTTTTTTTCCCAAGCCACTTTAGATCACTGTGGCATAATCTTTAGGCTGTAAAAAGATGCTTGCATCTCATGGTTGCAATTGATTGATGGTCAAAACAACTAAGACTATGATGCAGAGCTTGCATTCTTAGGCTCGTTTGCGTGTTTTGCGGGATGGACGAAAATCCTGCTATCTCTATACGAGACCGATTAACTCGCCTTCAGTTGTAAAGCCCTTGTAAATATTCTTCGCGTCCTATAGACAGGATTCGATTCGAATCAGTCTTCCCAACCTAAGTGTGTTGTCATTACTAACTGAGCTCCGGAGGTCAGACGGATGTGAATTGGTATGGATCGTATAAAATATTTCTTGTGATGTTGCTATTTCATATTATTGTGCACATATTACTATTTTGCAATTATATTATGCTTACTAATCAAATTATTATTTTGGGATTAATACAAAATGTATTTAATTTGATTAAATTTGAATAAAAATTCAAATGTTATATAAACGTATAATTTTTTATATGAGCTATTTTTATTTGCTTATAACAATTCCTCTGACAAAAATAAATAAATAAATAAATATAAAACGCAAAATACCAGTAGTGAGGAAAAGAGGGTTATATTTAAAAGGTTTTTATTTTATTTATTTATAGTTTATACTTTATTATAAAGGAGCAGTGACATCATATCAGACAGCAAAATTATTTCTTTCAAATGGAAAATTTCGTTGTTTTTTCGATGAAATTAATTTTAAAATTTTCACCTTCGTTTGCAACCACCCACATGATTGCAGGCATTTCAATATTTAAGATAATGAAATATAAGAACGTAATGTTTAAATGAAAAGTTTCTCATAAGTGTTAGATTTTTCACGGAATATCTTGAAGACAAAGTAAAAGCGTACTTTGCAAAGCACAGCATTTATGTGGATACATTCAGAATGAAATAGTATAAGCAACGGTGAATATTAAACAGTTATTGGGTAACATTTAAGCAGGTACTCAACTGTGATTAAAATAAATTAGTTCTATATTTATTGAAAAAAAAACTGATAACACTTCCCCGACACGTATTCTGTGTCAAGTGATAAAGAAATATCAACAGTGAGGAATTGGTAAGAGGGATGGAGAATGAAATATTATAAAGAGGACGCATGCAGTGTAAGAGAGCATGGTGCAGTTAAACGGAATTTAGCATTAGAACTAGAAAATAAATATATTATGCTGTATTTCATAAATGAAATAAAAAAAGGCAGCCAATGGGGACAACAGAAATAAGGTTGCATGTTCTAATAAACAGTGGACACAGTGAGTTTGTATAATCACCTATGAAAGTTCTCAAGGATGAATATATTAGGAACAGAAATAATTGGTGTAATAAAAACACATAAAGAGAAATACTCTTGGCATAAGTGCTTACTCAATGAAAAGGAAAGGAAGAATAAACAAAACGTTTTAAGACAAATCACTGGATACTCTTGAAAACAGTATGGAAATTGGCAATTAACATTAGCAGTACTTAAAAGAAAAGCTCTTGTATTTTAGCCTTCAAGTCTAATCAGGATAACTCATTAATTCATATTAATTTTGTGTTATTTAAAATTATTAATTAATATTTTTAATTCAATCATGTCTCTGCTTAAAAATATTTCTCTTTAATACTTAGTGATATAACATGACGCGGCTTGTTCTATTTATAAATTATCTATTGTTAGTATTCCACCTTGTATTTTAAAACTGTTCTTGTATTGCCACTGATGATGGTCTGCAATTTTCAGACCGAAATATTTGGCTAATTAAATATCTTTCTTGTGTGTACGTGCTTATATTATACAATCTTTATGTCACAAGTATCCTTAAAATATCATATCGTCTGTGCATTGAGCCTGTATTACGCTACAGACAGAGGATCTGCTCTTTGAACACGATTCGTTACTAGAGCAAGGGGTAAGAACTAGTTTATTTGATAACCGAAGAGAGAGAACGACTAGTTGTCATCTTTTTCATCGCGTATTCAAATTAAGCACGTCAAATCCTGAAATCCAAATGATAATAACAAGTTGGTCGTCTGGCGCATTATACCGATCCTATCAACCGGCATTACTAACCCTGAAACGCTCGAAGTATTTCTAAATGGTAGAAATACAAAAGCCGCAGCATGAAAAACACTGTTTTGCCTTTAATCATTTATCAGAAATTTCAACTTTTCCATGATTTCTTTTAAATCTTCCAGGAATGAAAATTAATCAGGGAACATTCCATAGAACACTGAATTTATCACCGAAAATTATTATCGAATAGAAGAAAATAAATGCTTCACTTTACTTCCTTGTATATAAAAAATACAGTGTGCTATAATGAAAAGTGGAATAGAAATTTTTGGATCAAGCTTACTGGAGAAATTCAGAGTGGAATTGAATTTGGAGCTTTTGGAACTGAACTTCATCTAGTAGTTGTTGTTTTTAATAAATAAATAAATAAAGATTATGCTACTCTTTATACCATAACAAAAAGCCGCATATAACCAGCTAGATCTATGTTCAGAAATCTTACAATACGAAATCGATTGCAATCCCAAGTCTGGGCGTTTTTCCTTTCTGCGAACCCTTAATCTGTAGAGTGAAAATAGCTTTCAGTTTAAACTTCGTTGTGAAACATATTAAAACACGAAGTTGTTTTTATTGGAGGTGCAAATGTAACTGATACAAGCCTCGTTCCCTTATCTCGCAACCAGATATGCAGTAGTGCACATTAAGTTTCTTATCATTTGAAATAATTAACGTGTGTGATGTTCGTGACATTACCACATCAATACAGAGATAGGGAACATAAATCAATTAAACTTCTCTAGCAAATTTGATTGGGTTTCTGCTCATCACACACATATTGGCAGTTATCTGGTTAATACCAAACGATGTGACAGTACTGAGGAATGCTGAAATTTGATTCTCATAAGTGATTTAAAAGTTCCATTGGAGTCATCTTTTGATTTAGAATTGCAGACAAGACTGTCAGAATTCGGGGAGACCAAAAAAAAAAAATCATTAAGTAAAGCTCTCCTTCTTTTGCTGAAATACGGTGGATGCAATCTCTGCTTTTGTTGTGCAGCTCAGAATATATAAGCGGAAAATGGATTTGTTTCTCATATATATATATATAACAATCAAATTTCAATAGATATTTCTTTCCAGAAATTATTATTTTTTCAGAAAAAAAAAAAGAAAACATCAGTTTAATTAGTTTGTAGAAAGTATCAGCTTATCTAGAAGCAGTCGTACAAAGATCTTAGCCACGGGAAATCTCGGAATCTAGTTGATCACCTAAATAAAAATTATTACTTTGTATTTCGAATGCTTCATAGAGGAGTAAACGGATATCTTGCAATAATATCATTATTTTGCATTTTGAAGATGGATATTATCTTAAGCATTAGCAAATTTTTAGATATACCTGAGGTTATGAGGCAGGAGAAACTTAGTATCCAGTCTTGAGTATCCATTTAGAAGCGATATTTTTCGATGGGCATCTAAATCTAATAAATCTATAGTTGGGTAACAGATTTGTTTGTACAATATCTTAAGTTTTCTTTTCTTTAAATCGGTGCATCTGAAAGCTCACTTCTAAGAATCCTAGATTTCAACTTGGCATAGATTACTTTTTTTTTTATAAAGATCATTTAAAAATATCTTGATAAGATATTTTTAAATGAACTAAGACCTTTCTTAGTTCCTTTTGTTTAGTGTCCAGTAAGGACTGTCACTGAACTAGCATAAACATTTATCCACCTGATTTTGAACCTGTATAAACAAGAATAAAAGCAGATTAACACTAATACACAGACCAAGTACAAATTCAACGCCAAGCTATTTTTTTTTTAATCATTCCTCTTACTTCTGTTCTGGAAAATGAATTTCTTACTCTGCTTCCTGAGGAACCCGACTTCCAGCTATTCAGATAAAAAAATAATAAGTTTTTTCCTCTTACCAGCCATTAGTGCAAAACCTTCTGTTCTTGTAAGTGGACTGATATAGAAAATTACGGAGTAAAAATCTTAATATCAGCAGACGAGCTGTGTTCGAAGCAGTGTTATTAGAAAATGTCTTACGTGAGTTGTGAAAACTAAAGTTCATTTATAGAATAATAATTTAAAATGGAAAGCGTAATTAAGGTTATGTTTTATTTGTTTAATTTAATTTATTTATTTATAGTTCGTGTCGTATTTACACTCTCGACAGAAAGAGATCAAAAGAATTTCTACACCGCAATTCAGTTACGCTTCAACTAAGAAATTAGTGCACATCCAACTCATTCCTTAGAATAAGACAGATAAATCAGTATTATCGGAGCGTCTTCGTATTTAGTTCTCTTACTTCACTCGAACTACAATAACAATATCAGTGAAATAACGTGTGTATAATTATTTTATTACTGTTTGCTATTCATTTTACAAGTAGTGGATCAATTATTCTAGATATTCCCATATTAAATAATGAATCGGTTTGTTATTTAGAACTACGGCAGAAGCAGCTAAGACCAAGCATTATGACTTTAAAGTATTTGTGTTCTATATAGTTTTGAGAGATGATAAATCCAAATTTCAGGGTGAAAGAGCCAACCGTTCCCGTTTGAGACGGGCTAACTTATCCTATATTAAACGAAATCCACCAGTAAAAGCTTAATATATATATATATATATATATATATATATATATATATAGGGTGTCCCAAAATTCACGCAAGAAGTAATTTTGATAGAAAACACAGGTTTTTATTAAAAATTGTAATTTCTTATTGATTCATAAAGTATACAGTATAGGGTTATGCATGGAATAGCATATCGGGTAAATGGTCTCCACGGCTTTGCTGGCACATACGCACTCTTTTGTCGAAATTTTCCATGGCCGTTTTGCATAAATGTGGCTGAATTTCGTTGATACAGCGCTCAATTTCCTCCTTCAAGGCGTGGGTGGTCGTGGGTTTAGACCTTAGACTTCAAAATACCCCAAAGAAAAAAGTCCAACGGCGTTAAGTCACATGATCTGGGCGGCCAATTCTGATCACCAAAACGGGAAATTACACGACCAGGAAATGACGCATGCAATAATTGAATTGTTTCTCGGGCTGTATGGCATGTGGCACCGTCTTGTTGAAACCACATGTCGTCCACATCCATATCTTGCAATTTAGGCACAAAAAACTGGATTATCATGTCGCGATAGCGAGCACCATTAACTGTTATTGCCTTACCAGCCACATTTTCGAAGAAGAATGGACCGATGATGCCTCCAGCCCAAAATCCGCACCAAATAGTGACACGTTGTGGATGCATTTGTTTCTCAACAATCACTCGTGGATTTTCTGAACCCCAAATGCGACAATTTTGTCGATTAACGAAGCCATCAAGATGAAAATGAGCCTCATCGCTGAAGATGATTTTGTTCGAAAAATAAGCATCCACTTGTTGTTGTTCCATAATCCATTCAACGAATTCTCTTCGCTGTGTGTGGTCAGTTTTTAATAACCCTGAACTGTTAGCTGTCACGCTGTCTATTTTTTTCTCGTTGGCAACACTTCACCGCACAAATGGCACTAAATTTAAATCTTGCGTGAATTTTGGGACACCCTGTATATATATATATATATATACACACACACACACACACACACACACACACACACACACACACACACACACACACACACACACACACACGTAGTACATGTAGTATCATTCTGTTAACCATATCACACTCTTTTAACGTAGTTAAAAAGATGTCTGTGTTAAAAGACTGTGATAAAGGGCACAACAGACTGTGGCCAGAAATTCTTCGAAATGAGGGAGAGAGTGTTGGCAAGATGAGTTGATAAGATTATCTAGGTCACCGGTACCCCTCCTAAGAAGACTACATTGCCTTGGGTTCATATATGTATACCAATAATGGTACGATAAATATTAAGCTAAATTATAGTAAACAGCAATAAGTAAACAGCTGAACGAGGCAAGAGGCTGAGAAAACGTCGACAGGATCGTAAAGTCCAGTAGATTGCCAGAACTGGTCAAATGGCTACGCAGTGCAACGAGAGACTACAAAGAGATGTACCAGAACAATGTGGTGAGTACAGGCTGCTGTTCCGGATTGATTAAAAAAAAAAAAAAAAAAAAAACAGAAAAGATCTTTGAGGTATGACTGCTGTGTAGCGAAAGCGAAAAGGAACGTCAGCAATGATCGTCAAAAAATTGGAGAATGGCCTCATGGCGGATGAATCTCGATTCCTGTTTATGTCATATAGCGAAGGGTATTCGGCCATTGTATTATATCGGATAATTGTGCATGTTCTTCTTAACAATTCTTGGCATGTTTTTCTTGTTGTATGAAAAATCCATGTTTCCGAGAGGAAAAATCCTCTTCACGTGAAAAGCCTTTATAAAGGTTTTTCGCTTCCTATTCAGGATTGAAATGTGGATTAAAGAACGAAGGTATATTTTAATAACAAGACAAAGACGGATTTATCATCTTGATCATGGCAATGCAAAGTAGGGAGAGAGTGGAATGCTTTATTAGCACTCCTTGATATCCGATTGTTGTTACGACAGGTCGACTACCACTAATTAATGTTTGCCCTACTTGTGAATGACCTATCTAACAAAATAATGTGACTTATCACAGCATGCGCGTCAGTTTAAAACCATACAGGAATATTAAGTCTTAGTGTATGGGTTCTCCTTTATTGGATATGAATCTCACTGAACACTTTTGAGATAAAATGGAAGAAAATATTCGTGACGAGAAACTGAAGAGAATACAGGAAAGAACGGAACCACATATATATATATATATATATATATATATATATATTTCTAATAATTCGTTAGAATATATATGTTCGCTATTTTAGAATATATCAAATCAAATTCCAAGATGCAGGATACTTAATATCAAGGCTTCGGTAGAGACGAGAAATAAACGCGGTGAAATAAGCATAACATATGGAAGTCAGAAGACCGAATACAAACAATTACGTCAAAGAAATGAACGGAATTGCGAAGCTCAGTTCACTTTGTATTCTTTTAATGCCAAACAGTACGAGATTAGCAAGGATGGATTGAATGATAGGCCACATTAATTGCCTAGAGCAGAGTTTATCAGTACAAGCTACACTGCGGACAGGAAAAAATAATTACATCACAGGATTATATGCGGATATACATTTAAATGATTTGTAGATGGACCCTTGGGAAAGAAATATTGGCCTAGAGACCAACGTGCTAAGCAATGGAAGCAAGCTTAGAATGTTGAGGAAAAAAGGTAGTTATGGATATTCAAGGAATATTTAATATTCCAAAGCGCATTTCAGCCAATTTTAGAGATTGCAAATGTCCCTGTTTCTCACTTGGCAATTCAATTAGAAAAATGAAGCGCTAGTTGAATTATGAAGGCTAAAATGTTGAAGGAGGACTTCGTACTTGGAAAAGCTGTACGCAACGTTTTGACCATGTTCTAAAATTTCCTCTCTAAATCAAATAATTTATATAATAATTCGTCTCTAATACAGCAAGTGTTTGCATTTCTCTGGATTTCATATCCTTATTTCTTCATCTATCTATTTCCCCGCTGTGTTGTTGAAAATATCTCGTCAGTATACGAAAAGAAAATGACTACGAGTTCATTATATATACGCGCAACTATGATTTGTTTTAAAAATACGAATTTTTTAAAAATTTCTACACACGTGTTGACATCACCTTAAAGGACCTCTTCGTACTTAGTTAAAGTAAATTAACTACTTCAAACGTTTCTAACCCTAGTTTTGCACTAGTATATTGTAGCTGACACCTGCGTACTGCCCACTGCACTAACGATGTCCTCTGTCACACGTACAACTTCGCCTGATGAGTTCGTACGGTGTGTTAGCTGCACAGACGATAAACCGACGTGGAGCGACCGCTCACTTCAATGGCCCCAATGCATAATTCAGCCCCAGCCAAAGCTGACTCATATGACTCTCCGTTTGGTGGCTAACACGCTTCCTGCTCCCTCTCGTCCCCACACTGTTCTACACGATGCCTGGCAGACTTGCGGCCGAGCGAAGATGAATTATGCACGAATTTACCGTAAGCTCTCCCCGCGCGCGAAGTAAACGCAGGCATGCAAGTAGCGTATCCAGGAAACCGGCCTTAATTCACGAGGAAGGCCTCAGTCATCAGCAGGGGTCGTTTATGATCCCTGAATTCTACCGTTCCAGTTATGCCAATGAAGGTCCGGAAAGAATATAGACATGATAAATGCTATTTACTGCTGGTCGCTCTAAGGGATTTTTGTGTTCCAGCGGATTAGAGCTTTCACACGATAAACATCCCTAACCCAGCCAATATCAAATCCAAAATGTTAACTGCTGGCGATATACTTTTGAAAGAGCCTGCGTTGCATATGAGATAGTTATATGGAAAATTCATTTAATACACTATTTTTTCTGTTGTTGCTTCTAGAATCTTATCCTTAAAACATGGACAAGAAAGAAAGAATAAATGCGACATGCTTGTCTTTATTTACACACAGTGCAGTTATGAGTAGCCAAAAAAAAAAAAAGGTAAATAAAGAGTTTGATATATAAGCTTAGCAATTCCTACATGAACAGAAATTCACATTTCAAGGAAACAATACAATGCTTCAGGAGAACCGAATAACTAATCCAGGATTACTATTTTGAAGCATTCCAAAATATGCTAGCAGAATGCCATTTAAATAGTTTATTTAAAGCGTCTGAAAACATGCACTGCTTATTACAGAGATCTCAGAACGATTTATTATTTTTTCTACAAATATTCAACGAAACAGTGAAAACAGTAACTGATGAAGCTCCCGTATCTCAAAAGGGTACCAGTTCAAATCACATTAAGAACCAGAGAAATTTGTCAAATTCTTTACAAGCGAGAGAGAGAGAGAGAGAACTGAATAAGATAATCCCAGAAAGGAATGGTCAGGATATTTTCTCTTTCGTTTATTCTTGTTTATTATATATATATATATATATATATATATATATATATATATAATATTATGAACAAGTTACCATACGGTGTTTTAACCTTATTAAATAAAAATCTCAGGAGGAGATATAAATGTAGAAAGTATTTTACCTTGGGTATAATAAATGTTAAAAATACCAAGCAATTTTAAACCTGGTTTTACTCCATTTCCCAAGTAAGCAAACAGACAAACAAGTCAAGTTTGCGTCTGCACGTATTGGAAGTCTAGCTGACCCTCATATCACTGATGAGACCTCAATAAAGGTCGAAACCGGTCTGGGTAGTGGCCCCTTGCCTTTAATGCAAAACATCATGCATCTCATCCAAGAGATGTGCTTTGCATTAAGGGTAAATATTAAGATTAGTGATCAGAGCTTATTCTACTTTTACCAAGAGTTGCCTTGGTCTTGCACTACTTTGAGGGTCAGCTAGACTTCCAATGAGTGCAGGCGCAAACTTGACTTGTTTGTCTGTTTGCTTACTTGGGAGATGGAGTAAAACCTAGCACGAAGAAGCCCGTGCTGGATTTCTAGCATTTTCATTGCGTCATAGAAAACAATATTTCATAATTTGTGTAAACTTGATCTGTTGAGAAACACTAAAGTGTACCCTGTTATCTTAAGTAATGAATAAATCACTTGTACTCAGCTGGTCAAATTACGAAAAATTTTGGAAAGTTATTTTGCATGATGCAATGCCAGCTATTTTTATTGGATGTGAACTAATATGTTTAAAGTAGGAAACAGATGACATTGGAAACGAATGTTTCAACTTTAATCTTTCATTGTATGTTGAAGTGCAACTTTGAAATTATTATATCCTATTAACAAAAAGCAGTCAAAGAGAAGCAGTAATATCTTCATTGCTTATTCTCGCAATTTATTAACCGAATCGTAAATGTTTGGGGAACTGTAAACAACCCTCCCTCTGTGTCAATGATTATCACTTGTCTTGTCTTAAGATTTTCAAGAACCATTGAGATTTTTTAGCTGTAGACTTCACAACCGAGACCTTCTCGAGGATAAGGTGGTTAGCCCTATGTCTATAGATGCGTGTGTTCTTGGGGACGGTTTGCCTGTTCTGGGGAACGAAAAACCCGAGTTTCCGGGTGAAAAAAAAAATTCTACCTCTGTAGGAGAGAGGTTAATACACTTTTAGTCGAAATAGATCAGATAAAGGTTCCGCACGTCATGGACGGGAATCGAACCCAGGTCTTTCCGATCAAAGGATTTCATCTATACCGACCGAGGTACGGAGGTTTCGAAAGAGTATCACTTACCTGTTGGAATGTCAGTGATCTTAAGCACAAGATTTGGTACTTTTTCGTAAAGATCTTTTTCATTTAACAGGCCAAACTTGTTTCATGTCTCCGCCACAAACTCTTTCCAGTGTTTTTTTTTTCTTTTTTATTTAGTGTTTTGTTACTTTTCCTGCTGCATTATTGTACTTCTGATTCGCATAAGTGTCATTAGTTGAAATAGAAATACAACCAAAGTGATACAAGTCAAAGTAAAGTTAGTTTCCATTAAATTACTTGGGTTTCCTGAGTGTCATCAGCTATTGACAACTGTCATTTTGCGAAAGGTTGCACAAAGTATTTTGAGCAAGAAGTTAGATTAAATTCAATAAAGAAGTTTTTTCTTTTCTCTGAAAATTTTGGAATTTTTAGTTTGTGGCACTTTTCTTGTGTGTGTGTGTCAGCATATTTTTTTTTACCTACTTGAGAATGAAATAAAAAATCTTAAAATGTAAAATGTTTCCAAGCTCAACAAATCTTCTGAATTTTGCAGCGTCAAATTTATTTCCACTGGATTCTTTAGTTATATTTTTAATACATCGGTAATCACTAGAACGTTCCCGTTAAATTTAAGTCGATTTTTGATAATACTGGTCCAGAATAATACCAGTCCCATGATAAATCAATATAAACTAACTTCGGTAGTTTTTAGTTATTACAAAAAGCTCTTGATATACTATTACGTGAAATGTTTAATTAAAAATTAAATGAAATGCTCATGATAAGTGCTTTAAAGTTATTAATGTCCAGATTACAAATCGTAAAAATAAATAGTAGTTACTGCACTTTTTTATTGATATTCTGTATTATTATTTATTTGAGGTCATAATGTATGGCTATTCTGTTAAAGGGCATCGATCAGATTATTTTTTCCTTTTACCCAAGAGAAATAAAAATTTTCATTGGCACATCATCTAACGGTAATATGCATAACGTGAAAGAAACCATCAAGAGAATTCATTTTATAGACCAAATAATACGCATATTTTAATCGAAATGAGTTCAAAATTACCGAATAAAAAATAAAATATGCTTTCATATAAAAAGCATACTCTTTAAAAGAATATCTGTTTTACAAAGAGAGAGAGAGAATGAGTAACGCAAGAGCAAGTATAAGATACAATCATACAAGACAACTGACTTCTAGAGTTAAAAGAAACATCTAATTGACCAGAGCGTCCTGTTGTAGCCTTTTAGATGAAGAAAAAAAAAAAAGTCGTGAAATGTTTAAACCCAAAAATCCGAAAGAAAGTTGTCTTTAAATAACAATTGCTCACACAGGAGGATCATTTTCAGAATTAAACACGAGACAAATGCCTTGTCATTTCCATTCACTTCGGTTGTGTGTAAGGCAGGTTTGCTCCCTTTTATAACATAGGTGATTAATTTTTCAGGAGCTGAAGCAGAAAATTCGTAGTTCAGTGAATACAGTAATGTAGACCGTTACACACTACGCGTCTTTACTTTTGTTAGCTGCGGTCGTCGTGGTGGCATTTCGGGTATTTTTGTCTCCTCTATTTTTATTAGTTCTTCCACGTTAAGTACGCGCTGAAGCATCCACTGTGGTTAAATCTAGTTTCTGTTCTCACATGAACTACTCGAACATGCTGAACCTTATTTTGCTGGAGTTACACGCGAATCACTAAGATGCTACTTCTGTTTTTGCTTTATGGTTCAATCGTTGCCATAAAATTCATTTCCTCGATTTAGGATGAAATGCACGTGGAACAAAAATCACCCCTTAGCATAAAACATGAATATTTGCGTAAGTTATACGATGCGTATTAGTAGGGGTGAGGAACACTTGATTGATGACAAAAGTAGTTGATTATTCTCAATCGGCCTGGATTCACGCATTTATTCGTACGCAGTCCCTTTAGCACAGTTGATAAACACAGCAAATTAATTATACTTTCATAGCTACCATTTCATATAACAAACTTCATAATGTATAAGAAGTAAATTTCACATATAAGTGAAACAGCAGGTATATGCGTGCAACTCACGTTCATTTTAATAATCATATTTAGCCTACTGAAACGTAACTTATATTGCAAACACATCATAAAAACACAGAATGAATTCGAAATGATATTAGTTTTATGCTGTGCGATGGTTAATTGAATAAATGTATGCAATCATCTTTTTTCTTCCTCTGTTTATCCACTGAGTCCACTAAACCTTGTACTTATTTGGGAATTTCAGAGTTAGAAGAAGGTTGTGAACTAAGAGCGTATTATTAGCATTGAGACTATTAAACAGAAATCCATCTCTGAAGATACAACATGCTCGTGATCAGCTCCTTCGGGACTAAATAAGGACGATGGTGGTTTCACACAGGGAGCATAAAATCATCTGCTACCTAAAAGTTTTCACAGATATATACGGCATGTTTGAATATTACAAACGCTATCCACTCGGACCATGTGCCAAGAAGAGTCGACTCATGATGAAAGGAATAATGCGATCTACGATTTCGTTACCAACACGCGAAATCAAATGCTTTATACTTAAGGTTTAGCTGTTGTACAAGCAAAACGTATAATAATAAACACACATCCCACGAAGTGCATTGATTATCCTATTATCGGAATGGATTCGCCTTCTTCTGACATGCGCAGAAGTGTCGGGGGTCTCGCATCTGTGGTCGCACAGTAATTCATTATCCTTCCGGTTGGTTTCTTGTGATGTTGGGGGGAGGGAGAAGATATCTAGCCTTCAAAGATAAAAACTGCGCCATGTCTTTATTACACTGCCTAATTTACCTATAATTCAAAAGCATATAAATATTTCTCACACTATAATATAAAATTATAAGCCTTTTTATGTAACGTTTTTTGTGAAGTTATTTGAAACTGAGGGGCTACCCTGAGTGTCGAGTCTTCAAAATTCAAGGAGAACCGGTCTCCCAGTCCGGAACTCGGGGGGGTTGGGCGCCGTAGGCGCCAGGGGGGGGGGAGCCCCACATTTCGAGTTTTCAAAATTCAAGTCATCAGAATTCAAGGAGAACCGGCCTACCTGGCGTCTACAGCACCCACCCACCCGGAACTCGGGGGGGGGGGTGTAGCCGCCAGGGGGACGGAACCCCCTTTTGAAGACTCGACACTCAGGGGCTACCCTAAGTGTCGAGTCATTAGAATTCAAGTAGAACCGGCCTACCAGTCCGGAACTCGGGGGGTTGGGCGCCGTAGGCGTCTGGGGGGCGGGCCCCCTAGTATATATATATATATATAAAGAGTGCATTTATTTTGACTGCTAAATAAAGGAGTCAGAAAGTTTAAAATGATCACTTCCAATCGTCGGTAGCCATAAACGCCAGGCAATGACTAAGTGTCTCTTTACTGCTTGCCATCCCCCTATTGGAATAAAAGTATTTATTTATTTTTACAAATGTTAACATCAAAAATAAGTTAAGGTAAATAAAATAACAAAAATAATATTATATGTAACAATATCCGATCAATGCTCAGTATAACAGAAAAGTAAAAACAACATTTGAAACAAATAAACACCCTGAAACTATAAACAAAAGCGTGTCTGTATGGAGATAAAGCACAGAAAGATTGTAATGGGGAAGTAGAAATATTTCATTCGACTACATATTATGCATTTTCAGAATAAAATTCGAAATATCTCCGCAAGTAGGTTCTGTAGTAACCAAAAGAAATTCAGCTGACAATATCAGAAATGAAAAGCGTAGCATCAATCAAAGTTGAAGCAAATGAAAAAAAAAAAAAAAAATAGCGAAGTTCCATAGGAAAAATTTCTAAAGAGAAGAAAGAAACTCTTCAGAGTTATTTCCAATAGTGACTTTAATGAACGTTCTCAATAAGTTCGACTACAGGAAAGAAGGAAATAAAATGGATGGCGAAACATAACCTTCTTAGTTTACAGGTAAAGACTTAATCAGTGTTCAAATGAAATGAAAGGACTCTTACCTGAACCCAAATTAGAAATGAAAATAGCGATCTAGATTAATGATCGGTTTAGATAAAAATAAATTTATGAAACTCTCCTTGAAAAAAAATGGTATGCATACTAGTAAACGAAGATTTTTATCAAGAGCCTTTTCAGGTTATTGGTAACGGTTCTTTTAAAAATCTTTGCTTACTAGCTTGAATACCATTTTTTTTACAGAAGATTTTCATAAATTTTCAGGTTCTTGGTAAAAATATTCGTTTAAGCAAATAATTTAAGCTAATGTAGCATAATTGAAAACATTAAATATTATAAAAGCAGTCTGCTTATTTACTTATCTTGCATATCCACCCACGCAGCTCAGTGGGTTTCCGCGAAGCGCTGTGTTTAGAAAGACCTGGATTCCAATTCTGTCCTAGGCACGAAGAAATCTTTATCAGGACTTCTCGTTTGAAGATGAGTTAGCCGAGCCCATACGAAAGTGATTGGGATTTCTTTCAGAAACTCAGTTCATCATCCCGCAACCAGGCAAACATGCTAATCACCGTATCCTAAAATCATGGATACGAAATCTAATTTCGATTGGGTTGGAAACCTTAAGGGCCTGAATATACGCCGATTATTATTATGTATATGCGTAGGACTGAACCCTAACAGATATATAATACAATACAGATGCAATATAAGCTAATGCTGGATAAAAATGATGCCAAGATGGAGAGGCTACTTAAAAAAAAAAAAAAAAAACGAACTAAATGGAAGACCATCAAACTTCTCGATAACTGACAGCAAAAAGAACTATTATAAAATCAACCCCCTCCAAGATACAAGGATGTGTTGAAAAATGTTTCTTCACGTATTCCGGACTACTCTTCCAATCATTAGTTATCAGTATTTACTTCCATTTTCGGAACTGGAATCAGTCACTTTCTTCTAATTTTTTTAAAAAATATTTTAAGATACATGACGAAAATGTAGGCCATAACGTTGCCTTTACAGTTCCTTCTCATACTGCTGCTTGGCCTCTATCTCTACAGGTACGATCTGGCAGAGTATGTAGCAGTGGGCTTTTGCGCTAATCATCGCTCATCGATGTTCAACTCTACACTTCAGCTTTATACAAGTTAATGGGTAACTTCATTCAAGTAAACCCACCTTCTCATGGTATGGCTTGTTTTCACAAAAGGGACTCTAGCATGCTATGTGAGAATTCCCGCCTGCATGAGTAGAACTTTCTACGTGGAAGAAATGCAAACTTGATCCACTCGATGGCAGAAAACTTTAGTCGCCTGGTGAAATATCAGCACCAGGCTTATTGGAGACTTGAAGTGGTAAATGCCATATTTGGTCTCTAGAGAAGGGATTTCAGGTTCTCTCTCTATCTATCTTTCCAATGAAGTGTGAGTGTGAGTTTCTAAACATACTTAGAAACCCTCACCCTTTTCCTGTTCAAGGGTATACAGTAAAATCGGTGATGCTGCAGGCCTTCACCCAGTACATCGGCCTAAACCTATCTGTAACAAGGGGCTCAGTCAGTTAGCGCAAAAGCCCACTGCCACATCGTACCTGTAGAGAAAGAGACCAAGCAGCAGTATGTGAAGGAACTGCAAAGGCAACGTTATGGCAAATAGACTGGTCGCACTCTGTATGAGTGTCATGTCCAGGAGCCTAATCCTATCACCACATGCTCCCAATTTATACGCCCATCTATCTATAAATTAATAATAAAACGTACAAACATTGACACTGTGACTAAAACAATTCTTCGTCAAAAAACCAATACCAACAAAAAAGACGAACCAAGCACAACGTGTAAATCATACCAGAATTCTCCACACACGCGCGCAAAAAAAAAAAAAATCCTCACTTTCACATCCACTTTACTAATATCCGTGGAATAAATATCAGCCATTCTGATTTCTTCTCTCTCTCTCTCCATGAAGCTCAACCATCTGAAACCCAGCTATCCAAATAGTGAAATCTTCTTACTTAGTGACCTTTTCGTCCATACCTCAAACTGGCTCCGAATCTCAGACACCACTACCCAAGCTGAACGAGATGCGGAAGTTTTTGCTATAAGCAACGACCTAACGCAAATCACACGTTACATACCCGAATTCCTTAAAACCCTCTCCACTCTCTCAAATATCCTTGATCTCTTTTTAATCACTTCTCCTCCAGATACACCGTAGAGATCACCTGTCCTCAAGGATCATTAATGACAATATCGCAATATTGTGGGTGTCCGCTCTCACAGAACGCCCTTTGGCACTATAAAGGTATATTAGGGAGACAACTTCAAGAATTTCTGTTCCTCCTTTCCTTTGGTACATCCTATTGCTTCCGCTCATCTGAATGTCTCAGACATCTGCTCCAAGCGAGTTACCGAAATAATCCTGATATATGCTTCTAATCCTGATATGGTTATTAGGTGATTCGACATATCGTGTATGGGATCAATATTTATAAAAAACTTTATCTTTTAACTCTTCATCGTACTAAAATGCACATGAAAAAAAAAATCTGTCGTCGTGTTGGTCCCTGTTCATTACTAGACGTTAAATCTCTATTTCTAATAGAGATTTAACTTTGCTTTTGGAACGTCCAATATGTCGAATTTGCTATTTTTTTTCAACAAGTGCAATTTAGTGGGTTGCCAAATGATGAACTTTGCTCAAAAATTCGTCCACAAGTAAAAATCTGGAGAACACAAATCATTTTGATTTGATTTAAGGAAATGTATAAAATGTATTTTTAGAATTTTATAGATGCGGTGCTTATTATAAAGTATTGAGTAGCATCCAATTGAATTCTGTGGCTATTTAAACCATGCGGAATATGATGTTAGAGAAAGCTGCCAGCCAGAAACAGAGGTGTCTAACTGACATCGGACTTGGGAATGACTGGTAGACCAAACTCTGGTTTTTTAACATGGCTAACTTGTTGAAGCCGTGTTTCAACCAGATAAAAACAAAATCTAGTATACTGAGTGAAGAGGCATGATAACAATATCTACTGACTTCAACGTAGTTGTTCATGAGATAGTTGCTTGGAATATAACAAGAATAAGAATGTTTGATTTTTGTAAACCATACTTTTCACGGAATATTTGTAACCTAATTTGCACAAATTAGAAGAAATCTGAAAGGTTTAATTACTGCTTTTCATTTTCTGTTATAGCATAACTACTCACAATACTCAGCAAGATTTGTTTTCATTATATATTAATACAACACCTAATACGACTGTAGATGGCAATGGTCGGTAGAAGTTCACGATATACTTCCGTTTGGTTTGGTTGTAATTACAGCAGGAGTAACCGATGATATGCAGAAAATGAGTGTTAACTGTCCAGCAGTTTTTCCGTTTTCCTGGGGAAAAATTGCATCCCAAGAAAAACTGAAGGAAAATTCTGGTACCACCCATGTGGGGCACAAGGGTTTTTCCAACTCACCTTCATATCTGGGACAGGATTCGAACCAGTTCTTTCAAATCGAAGGTCACATTGTCGTTCCTTTTCTAGACCAATGGAGGTCCGTTGATAATTTCGTCACGACATGAGAAAAAAAAAAGATTATAAAGGAAAGAATAAAAAAAAGTATATCTCGGATCCCATTATAACATTGATTGTGCAGATTTCAATCCAGGTTACAATCAACTGGTTGATCACTTTCCTCAAAAAAATAAGTGATATCGCCTAAAAGATATCTGATATGTAAAAGTGTGAGGCCAAGTAGTGAAAAGACAAGAGATTGGCTGAGTTTAGAATCGACTACTTAGCTAGCATTATTTTAACAGTCCTTTTATTAGTGTCATTTTTATTGCTATTAATCGGTGTTGCTGGAATTTTAAAGAAAATTTAATTTCTGGAATAATAACAGCGCTACTTCCAGATTACAACCTGCTTCCTTCTCTCTTAGCAAATGATTAACTTTTTTTTACATAATATGATGTTTCTTCAAAGATCAACACTTTCTAATAATTTATTTTTCTACTTTTTTTTAATAGTAGTGCTTAACACATCGTGCCATTGATATCTCTCTCAAGTGAAGTGAATGTATACATTTATTTTCGGTCGAAAAAAAATCATTGAACAAGATTTATAACTGATATGCTAGCTTAAGCTATTGTGAGGTGTTCATAACCTAACCTGCATAAATTAGGAGAAATTCGAAAGGTGTGATATACAATCGTCTAAGTTACTGTCGGGTTCTTTTTCTACTCAAATGATCAATCAATTCCTTAAACTGTTTTACATCAATTAAATCTTTGAAACATGAATTATCCATACGTAAGGATTATCCAACCACAGAGAAATCTCTATTTCATAGCAAACTTTTAATTACGCTGAATTAGGAAAGGTTCGAATTAACTGACATGGGATTAGCGAAGTTTTATTTGCACTTCGCTTTCTAATTAACTTGCTTAATTATTTAATCCTCAGTTATGAATTATTATCCTTTAATGGTAGTACAGGTAAGAATGTACCTAAAATCATCCGCATTTTCTTTCATTTCATTCAAATTAAATTGGCAAAATTTCGTAGAAGAATTTGGGTAGACATTTCTTTTTAATATGTTGGAATGCACTCATATTCTGTAAAGTAAGAATCATCCACATTATTTCAGCATTAATTTAAAAACTATAGCTTATGAAAAATGCCTACGTTTTAATTTATGTCACTCTTACCTTTATGCGTTCTAAAAGTCCTCGGAAGCCGTCAGCGATGAATTAACTGGCAGTCTATACCTAATACAAACGCATACTGGAGCCAATATGTTAGATAAATTATATTATCAATTTAAAAAGTTCAATGTTTCGAATAACGAGTTAACTGACGTCATGGACCATCGTTTCTTTACACCTTTTATTACTGAAGTAGCTGTCGATATGTCCAAAAAAAAAACAAACAAGAAAATCTATGGTTATGTATAAGGAAAGCATCAGAAAGTTACCTTCAATGTTAACA
This sequence comes from Typopeltis vanoorti, assembly GCF_054136105.1. Taxonomy (NCBI): domain Eukaryota; kingdom Metazoa; phylum Arthropoda; class Arachnida; order Uropygi; family Thelyphonidae; genus Typopeltis; species Typopeltis vanoorti. The sequence goes on along the minus strand of NC_143550.1, from coordinate 9,767,818 downwards.
TTCTTTTATTACGAGGAAAGTTAAAGGTTGTATTCATTTACAACAAGAGAAGATGCTTGAACCGTGGTTGTCTTCGTAATAAAAATCTGCAATTGATTTCCTGCTCATTTTCACAAATAGTCACCTAATGATCTGTTATTATTTGAAATTAGGGACGGACGAAAAATCCTTTGGATCGTTGTAATTATAATCAGAAGTCATTCGGACTAATGTTCGCTACAGGAAAATATAATGAAAGATAATGCCCGAGATAAACAGAATTATTTGATCTAATAATTCAATAAATATCAATTTATAATTTTTCATGTGTTTATTTTTTTAAAACAATTAAAAGATAAATGTATTTAGATAATGTATTTAGAATTTAGCTTGAAATGTGGAAAGGCAGCAGGAGCAGATGATATTCGACCAGAAATGCTGAAGTATGGTGGAATAAGAGTCTTACAGTGGCTGCACTGCATAGTTCAGAAAGCCTGGACAGAGGGACGAATCCCCGATGATTGGAGTAGAGCTCTCATAGTACCCATATATAAAAAGGGAAATAAAACTGAATGTGAGAATTACAGAGGTATATCCCTACTGAGTGTTCCTGGTAAGATATATGCAAGTATACTTGAGAAACGGTTGAGAAGAATTGTGGGAGAAAAGCTTGGTGAAGAACAAGCTGGATTCAGGTCAAAAAGAGGCTGTCAGGATCAGATCTTCACTTTACGACAAATAGTCGAGAAATCATGGGAATATAACAAAGATCTGTATTTAAGTTTTCTCGATTTGGAAAAGGTATATGACAAGGTGCCAAGAGAGAAGCTATTCAAAACGCTACAGTTATGGTGTCAATGGGGCCTTATATCAAGCAATACTTAGTCTTTATTTGAGTTGTAAGTCAGCAGTTAGAATTGAAGGAAGTACAGGAATATGGTTTAATGTTAAATCTGGTGTGAGATAAGGATGTACATTATTCCCACTGTTATTCATTATCTATATGAATCACATTATGAAGGAAAGTGGTATTAAACACGATATCAAAATTGGAGATGTTAAAGTCAGCTCTTTGCTTTATGCGGACGATGTTATACTTCTAAATAAATCCGCTACAAGTCTGCAAGATTCTCTGACTACATTGAATAACTGTTGTAATAGATATGGTATGAAGGTCAGCAATAAAAAGACAAAGACAAAAAAATAGGCAGAATCATTGAAAATATCAACTGTGTTGTGAATGGAGAACCTGTGGAACAAGTAAAACATTTCAGCTACTTAGGCACGATTTTTAGTGAAGATGGTAAATTAAATATAGAAATAGACAACAGAATCAGCAAAGCTGGTATGGTGGGAAGTCAATTGAATAAATTCATGTGGAATAAGAGAGAAATTAGTCGGAACACTAAATTAGCTGTATACAAGACAGTGTTCAAACCAGTTTTAACTTATGGATCTCAGAGCTGGGTCAGAAGTAAAACACTTGACCAAAGACTAGAGACTGCATATATGAGAGTCCTGAGAAAGATCAGAGGCGTGAACAGATGGCATCAATGGTAATATCATATTAAAAACGATTATATTAGGAAAGAACTTGACATTGTCAGCATCCAGGAATGCATTAGCAGAGCTAATCTCAGGTGGTATGGTCACTTAAACAGAATGGGTGAGGAAAGATTAGCAAAATAAGTGTTCTCTGCCAAGTTGGCAGGAAAACGACCCAGAGGAAGGCCAAGATATAGGTGGATTGATACCGTACAAAGTGCCTTAGACCAGCGCTTCCCAAACTGTGGGCCGCAGGTTTTATTGAGGGGGGCCGTGAAATAATGAAAACAAATTTAAAACGTTTTAGGACTAAGTAGATTTTTTTTTTATTTTAAAAGAAACGTATTTAACTTTTATTATTTATTATTTCTTTTTTTATATTTTAATGGAAAAATTCACGTGTTGGTTCACAAACTTTGCTTCCTGCGTGTTTCGGCGCTTAATGAATATTAGTAAATATTGCTTATTCATATGTTTCATTTCAAAGCAGTGGTTAATTGTATTTACTTCGAATGCTCTCCAGGGAAGCTCCAAAACTTCCTGTCCCTTTCATCACGTGTTCGTAATCAGGGACCGTTGATATTGACTTTATATGCATATCAAAACTCGTTTTATATTATCACTGTCATCCGAGCTAGTTTTCTGTTATCCAATAAAAGTTTCGCATCTACTTCACACATGAAAAAAAAGCTTAAACAAGTTCATGTGGGGAGATAGTAACACGCTTGCAGTGGTAAACAACACGCCCTCCGTAACAGCCACTATACTGCAGAAGCAATAAAAACAAGTACTTTTATTATGCCAGTGAATAAGGCATGAGGAGTCTGTGTAATATATTTCTCAACAAATAGTGCAATTAGAGACAACTGGGATAAAAACACACTAAGTGATGAATCACATGTCCCATCATACAGAAACTATGCTGTATAGACTGAAACAAAACCATGTTGCATGGGCAACCATGGTATCTAACTAAAAACTATTGTTATTAATTAGATGTGTGTGAGTTCGATTTCCCAAGGCAGCAATAAAATTCAACCGAACGTGTTAAAATTCGTAAAAGTGTTAAAACTAAGTTATATATATATATATATATATATATATATATATATATATATATATATATATATATATATATATATATATATAATGAATGTTATGGCAGTTTCACATATGGAATTCGGTTGAAGAGAGTTAGCATTTTAACTCAATTGTCAGCTATGCTTTTATCTTTCGGTTGTGCGATCTTTTGTTAATACCGCACCAATCATGTAACCTGCCTTTGCTGTCTGTTTCGCGTTAGGCTTAATTACCTTAAAAGTCACAAAAGAGAAAAATGTTCCTGGTCCGGGGATTCCCTTATTCAGGTAATATTCACTAATTTCATGTTATCAGTCTGTGGTGTGCCAGTATCGGTAAGTGGCGATATTATTTGGTCTATTCTACGTTAAAAAAATTTAATTCTGAGATGGATAAGTGGCTGATAAAAAAAAAAATCCCACGAACAATCAGAAGAAGCGGAAACAGACTCAAAAAAAAAAAAAAAAAAAAAAAAAAAAGACAGTATTTCATATTTTACCAGAACAGCCCGCATCGTCTTCGGAACCAAACGGTAAGAGGCAAAAAATGTAATATATGCATTTGATTTTTGCAATATTCGCTGTGTATGTTTTGTATTGAATATAAATACAATAAATATTATAATAATATATCTCTCTATTACGATTTTTTTTCGAGGGGGGCCGTGAAATAGTTTAATTTTTGCAAAGGGGGCTCTGACATCCAGAAGTTTGGGAAGCACTGCCTTAGACGATAGAAATATAAGATCTGGTAATGTTGGAGTCTTGACAAGTAACAGACTTATTTGGAGGAAAATTGTAGATAGGAAGTTAGTAATGATGTAAATTTATCATGTAGTACTATGATATCCTGTACACCCCTTGAGGGTACATGGCAGGAATTTGATGATGAATGTATTTAGATGTGATGGATATTGAGTAAAAATGGATGGAAATAACCTACAATATTGATGGCTATGATCAAAATTGAGCTGCGATTTTAATAATATAAATTCATTATATAAGTATTAACGCACGACACCAATCCTTTTTTAGTATTTTATCACTATAGCCTTTTATATAATACCATTTTTATTTACTGTTTCTTTTGCTACCTTTATGTATTTTCTGGCTTTATATAGAAATGCAGTCTATATAAGAAAGAGGTGCCTAATTTCAGTTTTTCAAGAAAACTATAATTTTAAAGTCTGTCATATTACTGCATATGGAAGTACTTATGTATTAGGCAATAGATCATAACTGTTGGTAATACTTGGAGTAAAACATTCGAAGGACACGAGAGTAGTCGAGTAAGTTTCGAAGGGCATGAAAAAATTCGTAACATCAGTAACACTTTGCAAATTGGTAAACTAGTAAATGATAGTAATTCGTATTAAGTGACACAATGGCCCACTAATAGAGGATGTATCCTTAGGCGAGTATTAATATTATTATTAAGAGAGACCTCCAGGGAGTCAGAGACTCATCGAGGGAGGCCACATGCTACACACACCAGCTATCATACTAATTCTTCGATTCATTCACACTGCTTGCACTCACAACATCCAAAGGCAATCCATTCCAACCAAGCACCACCCTCTGAGAGAAAAATCTAGCTCTCATACCTTTCATTCTCGGCTTCTCGTCCTTTCCCCACCCTCCATAAATTGAAAAAGTCCTTCAATTGAAATCCTGTATGACCCTTTCAGAAATTTGTAAGTCTCAATCATCTCACTCCTCTTTCTCCTGTTTGCTAGTAAACAAATTCTCAGTCTGTCTTCATACTCAGTATTCCACAATCCTGATATCATTTTTAACACTCTTCTTTGTACTTTCTCCAATATATCAGAATCACAACGGAAACCAGACCTGCGCACAATAGTCCAAGTGAGGTCTTATTAAGGCTTTGTAAAAAGGCAAATAACATCCCTATCTTTACATATGAACGTTCGTTTCAGCATTGCAATTATCTTTTGAGTTGTATTTGCAATCTTTGCCACATGATCCCTGAACTTCAACTTCTTATCTACTAACACTCCAAGATCCCTAGCCTCAGCAATTTCTTTTAGCATAATCCGACCAATATAATACGGCATTGGATATCAAATCACGCCGAAGTGAATGACTTTACATTTACTAACACCCATTTTCCCATGCCCACAATTCCATCCTATTCAAAGCATTCTGCAAAGACTGCATATCAGCAGCATTCCTGATTACCCTACCTATCTTTGCATCATCAGCAAATAACTGTATGTCGCTTGTCAAATCCTTCCCAATGCCATTAATTGTGGTGTATCCTTGTGGTACACCACTTGTTACCTAAATATTGCAGCCTCAGATCCCCCCCCCGTATGCCACTTTTTGATATCTGTCAGTCAGCCATCCTCTTATCCATGCTAATGTTGTATAACCCAAACCTATTTTCTCCAATTTATGCAACATGCTTCTTCCATGCTGTATTCTGTCAAAAGCCTTCGCAAAATCCAAAGGTATCATGGTATATCCATTCCCCTTGTCTAGTTCAATGGTAACATTGTTATAGAATATGAGCAAGTTGACTTCCCTTAGTAAACCCATCTTGTTCATTGAAAAGTAGAGAGTCACTGTCAACCCATTTTTGAATGCGGTTGACAGTGAATTTTTTTAAAAAAATTTTAATTAAAAAAAAATATATTTTTTAAAATTTTCACCAACAATCCTGAGATACTAATTGGTCGATAGTTGGATGCATCGGTCTTTGCACCACCCTTGTGCAATGGAATTACCACACAGTTTCTTTTCGTACTCAGACTTTTGCTTTCCGTACAACAGTTGTGGCTATTCTAGCCTGCTGCTTATAACGTTCAAAAGGTACGTCATCCTTATGCAAACGGTATTCCTTCCACATCGTCCTTTTCTTACGAATCTCTTGCTTAATAAGATTACACATCTATTTGACTCCTACTCTATTTATTCTTCAAACTCTCTGAACACATTCTGATGTCGCGTCAATTAAGTATTGTTTAAATGCTTCCCATGCACTGTCAATATTCTTTCCATCCAGCAACCGATCCCATTCCATTGAACTCAGTTGGTCAAAATTTCAGGCTTAGTAGTTCAGCATGTAATCTTTACTGAATGGAACATTCATAAACTTAGTCACTTCCCAAGTGAGTACCATATGATCACTGTCACCAACTGGAGGCAGAACAATTACGTCTTTAACTGAAACTATAATCAAATCTAACACTCTTTAACCTTGAGTTCCTTCTGTCACATGCTGCTTGAGGAAGTTGTCTCGCAACAGCTCAATAAATGCATTTTCATTCTTCTCATGGGATTCTACTGCTACCCAATCAATATTTGGATAATTAAAGTCTCCCATTATGATTACTCTGTTCGCGCTCATCTTTTCTAATGCATTTCTTCATCACTAACAACCGACCCACCAGGTCTGTAACAACACCCCACTATGCAATTTATCTTGTTAGATTCCACCTCACACCAGATGGCTTCAAACTCACTGCCACATGAAATGTTGTTCGTAGTATTACTACATTCATAGGTCTCAACTCTAACTGGATTTAAGTCATCCGATATCATTAGCAGAACGCCCCTTCGTCTCCATCCTTCCTAAAAATACTGTACCCTTGACACACGATACCAGTTAATAGGTCTGATTATGATAGCCAGGTCTCACTAATACCTACAATCTGAGGTCGCAACATGTTGACTAAGGCGACAAACTCTACCCCTTTGTTTCTGATACTCCTAGCATTCGTGTACAGACATAATAGTCTACCTGCATGTTCTTTTGTATACTCTTGTTTGCAGTCTGCCTGACACATTTGGACAACTTTCAGATCTCTATTCTTTTCTAATGCCTTACACGTGTACTGCAGATAACTTTGCACACATATGATGGGTTCGAACAGGACGAACACAAACCTGAAATCGTTCTCGCCTCGTCAACATTTCCATGACAGGCCCAAGCCCATTCCCGTCATTAACACAGTTATATACCATTGTCGCTCTTACACTCACAATCACACCATTCATCACTATATAATTTAGTTTCCTTGACTCTCCGTGTTAGATCTCATACCAAACTCACACCACAAATCCATTCCTTCTACATAGCCTACGCATCGAAACGTTTGCCATCATAGCCCTTCTTTTTAATTCATTTTTATCATAGCGAATTAAAATACTAACGATTTTCACTGTCTCACTCTCGCCTCTTCCAACAACCCTTTCATGTCCTCTCTGATACCTAAACTTATCGCTAGTTAAGTCGTTCGTGCCTACTACAACTACGATTTTGTTTGCTTTTCTTTTCTGTTGTTGAATTGCTTGCGTTATATTTTTAATTTTCGCTCCAGGAAAATTCTCCAGGAATATTATAGAGTCACCATACCAAATAACTTCTTTCTTTTTACTAACAACGTCACTTACCTGATTTCCGTTATTTCCTGACTTACATGTTTCCTTTCTTTGTTGTTTCTTATTTTTCTGTTCATTTTCTTTTTCTTCCTATGCTCATTTAAACGTCTCTGTTGTCTCGCTGATGACCTGCTTCAACTTCGCTATTTTGGCGGTTAATTCATTCTCGCTAACCTCCTCCATGTGTAAAATAACCTCGTTGGCAGGGCTAACCTTCTTGTTCTCGTCTGAGGTGCTTTGTTTAGCATTACCTTTCTTGCCCTTTTTTGGCGCCATTTTAAACGTATACTAAACATTGAAATATCGTAATAAAATATATGATAAAATACTAAATACACTAAAATCTACACTAGTATACTACAAAACATTAATTTTCTAAGGGAGCACTAAATTCGCCGACCAACCATTATGTATCCTCGAACCCAATTTCAGTTTCGGATAAAAAAATATGTTTCTCAGAGAGCATATGAGAATAGGTTAATTAACGCTAAAATGTACTCTGATATTGGCAAACACTTGTCAAAATTACTAATGAAAAGTATACTTTTTTGTTAAAATTCTCCATTCTAAAATAATTAAGATATATATATATATATATATATGTGTGTATGTTTCAGACTGACCTAAGGGCTGTAATTTAGAGAGTGAAGATTCCATGCACTTGAGAATATAAATTTTCTAATCAACATTTGTACCATTTTTTATGGTAAGGATGGCATTAGTAGAACTTTGCCCAGCATATTCCTTTATGCTTCCTTGTTGTCCTTATATACATCTTTAAATGAACGCATACTGAAGCAATTCCTGGCACAGGCGACTTAATCTTCAACTAAAAACTTTTCTTTATATGATTTAAAATATGAAGATTTATTTTACCTTATAGCATACTCTCGCGCGCATGCACAAAGTTAAATTCAGGTATAGAGTAATGAAAACAGAGTTGAAGAATATATTAAGGATAAGAAACGCATATCTTCTGAACATAGGCTTTTGACCAAAGTCAAAAGTGCGTTGGTTAATGTATGAATCCACTAACTCACGTACTGAATCCGATGTAATTCAATATTCATGAAAATAGGGAATATAAGTAAATAATCTCATGAATAATCAGATATGATATTCTGCAGAACCAAAACTTTCACATGACTGGTTATTTACAAATAATTCTTCGTTTGCCAAATCAAGAAAAATGCATGGCTATCACTATCATTAATAGTGATAGCCATGCATTTCATATGGACAAAATTAAATTTAAAAAAAAAACGGTTCCAAAGAGATTATTTCAATTCTTTTCAGGTGGACACTAGCAAAAGGAACTCTTAAATGCTAAGAAACTATAATTTATAAGTATCTAGCAAAACAAAAAACCATACTAATTAGTGTTTAGTATAATTATTTAACGAAATTATTACTTTAGTAAGCTTAATAACTTTCTGTATATACTTGCGCTAAGGCCGCATTGTTTCCTTCTTCAAAACAAGACTGAATGTATCTAACTGTGAATACTTTTCGTAAAGAGTTAATCCTGAATTTATGTTTTGCTTTAGCATGCATCACTTTCGGTACTCATAAACCTTTCCTTGTATAAAAAGTGTATCCTCTTCACCGCAAGGAAAAGAGTTTTTTTAATATCTTTTTTGCCTTTTGAAGGCACCAGAGACATCCAGGTTCTACTCTGAAAATTCGTTTCTGCCCCCTACAGAACGGATAAATTGTAAAGTTTCTACTGCATTATTAAACTATACCCAGAAAGTTAACAGGTACGTCCTCTTAACACATGGTTTTGAGAAAAGAGAAGGGAGAGGTTAAGGTCCTGTAATTGCATTTTAAATGTTGTTTTTAGGTACATTTGATGGCACAAGGATCTATATTTCGATTTGAATATTTTATAAAGCAGATGAAGAAATTACTTTCGTGCCTGAAATAAGTCGCAGGTTATCGGTATCGAAAATCTGAGGAAATGACAAACAACCTGTAAAATGAATGGTTATGCGTCATTGAGGTAACTGCTGCTGTTCCCTCCCCCGCTAGTGCTGCTCACTTGCAACTCTCTTCTATGGGATAGACTAATGTTTACTCTTTCGGTGTTAAGTTCACTTAACACAATCATCCGTTGTTAATAATTTACGGTTTGGCGTCCGGGACTAATGTAATCACGTTAAATATTGAATGTAAGTGATTAAACATTTACTTACTGATAGACGCTTGTCATGTCACGAACCACAGAAACAGCGGATTGAAATTACACCTATTTATGCACGCATATGTAAATCGGCGACTCTTGTGGGGGAGTTTGTCGGTTACCTCGTTTGTCAGCGTAATTATTTTTGTGAGCTTATTATCTTTCTTCACACGGAACTCTTTCGGTGTTATGGACAAATATATCCGGTGCACACTGCGCGCAAAAGCGAGTTCAGCATTGCTCTCGTGGTTTGGAAATGTTTTGTGTCAGCAGCTTCGGAGACTGGAATTTATTAAAAATTAAATATACTGTTGAAAATCGATAATTCAAAAGTTTGCCTAAACATCCTTCTATTATATATATATATAATATAGGCATGCAGTTTTTTCTTGTTTCAAGGAATTAGCTCAAAGTGTGTTATATCAGATAATCACGAGAATTACATTTACGCAATTAATAAATATGAAATTTAAAAAAATTCTAAAATTGTAATCACCTGCATGCAGCGCCGGCGCCTAGTGGTTTTCTTGTGTGTGCGATTAATGTTCGGCGCCTTTCCAAAAAAAGTTTTTTTTGAATAAAGTGTGAATAAAACGTACAGGAAATGAAAAACAAATGAAAGGCCGCTTTACAGTATAATGTTACCTACGGATTAGTCCTGCTTATACATTTTTTTTTTTTTTTACACGGAACTCAACAATTAATCATAAGTTGATTTATGATACATCAAAAAATAAAGAACTATTTTAGGTATATTTTCGTTAATTTTAATCAAAAATTACAGTCATATAATCGAATCCAGGATACAATTTCAGAATTTATTTGTTCGTTTCCGGGAAGATCTGAAGGGGCCCGAACGGAAGACGACGTACATTCATAATTATATGTACCATTCGTTGTTCGTTTAAACGCTTATCTCATATTTTTTTGACATCTTTTAGGCGCCTTTTCTTCTGCGGCGCCTGTGTATTGCACACTTCGCACACGCCACCAGCCGGGCCAGCCTGCATGTTACGTTTATTACATTTGCAATTCATTAGAAATTTTATAAATAAATTCCCTTTCATAATTCTCATAAAATGCTACTTTATTATTACTAAATCTATTGGATTTAACTAATGATATTTTTTCACAGATATCCCTGTATTAATTCCTTATTAATCTTTTAGCTAATTTATCAGAACTGAAATCCTCGAAGACGAATTCATCCATCCCTGCATCTAGAAAGAAGGATCCTTGAGATACAGTGGGTATCCGCCTTCAGTAATAGCTAATTCATTACTTAATTTAGGCACTATATTTTAATATTTTAGTATGCACATCTACTGCAAGTTCACTTATGACAAATATAACTTTCTGAAATGATATTGCTATGGTATTGAACAGATGGTGCTTGCGCTTTTCAGGTCTCCGCCTAGTCTCTAATGAGAACCATCAGTCCAAAACTAAGCAAATGCGAATATGCTACTTCATGGGCAGAGCTCGTGTCTTTTGAGTAGTAGCCAAGGTTTCTGAGATGTCGAAAGGTTATATTTTCATGTGCTCTCTCTCTCTCTCTCTCTCTGTCTCTGTCTGTCTCTCTCTCTCTCTCTATGATAAATTTTGAAACTTCTTAATTTCGGTCCTATTTGGCTTATATTAAAAAAGTATTAGCGACATTTCCTTATCTAAGTGCGATAGACCCATATTTAATTCTAATTTTAATAATAACATAAAAAGTTAAATTATTTAAATAAAAAAGTCAAATTCAACATGTAAAAACAACCACGTTTTCCTCTTTTCCCCTTTCAATTGTACAGAGTTTGTACTGAAATCGTTAAACCTTTTCAATACACCATTGATGCTTTTGTTACAAACATATCTGTATCATCATGGAAACAAAAGAAAATCTTTCTAATACATAAATAGGCAAAAGAAAAAGTGGATCAAACTTTAGATCAAAATTTAGTGCATTCTGTAGATGATTTCAAGTTCTTAGTGTATGTTTTCAAAAAATATATAATGTGTGCACTCAATGTATATACAAATATACAATGAATGCACACATCATAGTGGGAGTTTGTTACTTAATCCCAACTACATATTTGTCGCTAATAGGCGGTATAAAATTTCACTCGTTTAAACTGGAGGCCAGCCGGGGAAGGATTCTCATTCGTTCAATAAGAAAAAAAAAAAAAAACTGTAATGTATGCATAATGTATGCGGACGTCATTGCATGCATGCGGATAAACCGAATCCTTCTGTTTGACTAGAAAACATATTTATACCATGTGAATCTTAGAATTTAATTTTAAGAATGCATTGATGGTATTGCAATATGACAATGTCTAGTGTAACGTGTATATATATGTGTGTGTGTGTGTGTGTGTGTGTAATTTTTATTGATTTTAAATATTATTATTTATTTACTTTTTGAAAACTCAGAAACTCTGCTCTATAGTTCAAACGTAGAACTTTTTCAAAGATCTTCAGGCCTCCACTAAATACGATGCATTAATTTAATTTAATCATAAATAGATTTTCTGTCCACTTGGGAATGTTCACATAACGACATTTATACCACTGCGAATATCATAGTATTGCAAATAATCAAGTAGATTACACATTTTCTCATACAATTCTGAACTATTAATATGTGTTACATAAGAATCCTTTTTGAATATTTAATACACATGCATGAGATGTTCAAAATGGTTCATGTTACACATGTTAATATGCATGTCATAGGTGGGTCGCACGTGAAATAGATGCAAGTGAAATCATGGCTACACCCTCGTTTCACTCCTGGTGTAGCCATGATTTATATTTACAAGGTATTGGGGCAAGAGCTTCTCCGATTTAAGACTGTGCTAGACGTAACTATTTTTACAGTAATGTCAGCCACGAAAGATTTAAAACCTGCGTTAAAATAGTGCTGGAAGATTATTGATGAAGCAAACTGATATTTCTGAATTTCTGCATTTTGCATCTTGTTGGAAATGTAGGAAAAGTAGTATTTCCAACAACATGCAAGATATATGCATTTTCCATATCCGATAAATCCGACACACGAGTGATGCAGAACCTACCGGAGTATGCCGATAGTAGACATTGAAGTTAAGAGTAGAAAAGGAACCCAATACTTTTATTATTATCATCATCATTACTCTGAAATGCTGGAATTTGTTATTCTCGCAAAACGCTAGGAGGAACGTATTTCAGTAGAAAATATAAATGAGGAGAAGGAGAAATTAGTTCTCGCAGGATATGCTAACCAAGAGCTGTTTGCTTTTCAAAACCATAGAGGAATGAAGGAATCAAGTTCAATAAAAGAGAACCAATGGAAGTGCTTATAAAAAGGGCATAAGACAAAAATGACAGCTTAGTGAACTTGAAAGAGAGTCATGAATTAACATGGCTGCTCACTACTTGGAGATTTTTAAAGAAGTTTTAGGTACCCCGCCACAAATGTAAATATATTTTCTAAGGTTGTAGGCATTTGCCATTTGCATGCGATTAGTAGTTAGGCATATAGGAAGACTTTGAGCAGAACAAGAAACACCTTGTTTATTATTATTATTATTATTATTATTATTTTGTATTACGAATAATACAAAATGAATAGTTGTGGTTATCACGTGCTTGCGCAAAGAAAGACTGCAAGTGTCAGTCCAAAAAGAGAAATCTAGCTTTAATAAAAATCTGGATATTATCAGAAGTAAAGGGAAGTGAACTATGATCTCGCTGAAGAATGAGAAGCAGTTCAGTATTTACGACATCCGAAGAAAATTGCAGGGCATTCTCATCAGCAAAACTATCGATAGGATTCGAAATGAAAGGTGAACTTTTATGTAGGAGGGGGAGGAAACTGCTGTTCCCTAAGAAATTCTCTATTAATAAGGAAATATGAAGATAGGCAATCTTTCTCAATGGTCCCTAATAAAATATCGAAACAGAAACTGACCATTTAATCAGTAAAAGCGAACGAATCGACACTGACTGTAGCTAGTAAATTGGTGGCCCTTCAGATTAAGTTCTTCTCATATCAGAAAGGTTGAAATGAGCGCATTTGCGCTGATAGTTGAATGCATTTATCTTTTTTCTTTCTCTTTTTCTCTCTTTGGAAAAGTGCTGAATAAGGGTGTGCTTTACATGCTGTAAGGCATGAAGGATGTGGGGATAAATATGAAAGAATAGAATCAATTTAGGACGGGCACGCAAGAGCGCGCGCGCACGCACACACACACACACACACACACACACACACACACACACACACACACACACACACACACACACACACACACACACAGTATTATAAATAATGAGAGGGAATATGGGTGGTATTTACTCATCTTCCCCCCCCCCTCTCTCTCTTTCTCTCTCCAGAGCTGAAATTCCCTCTCTCAAGAAATGCATTGGGAATGGTTAGAAAATTACTTCCACGGAAAATTAAGTTGCCAGGCCGATAGAACATGTATTTTTAAAGTTTATTCTCCAAATGGTGGTCTGTTTCGTGGGAGGGGAAAAAAAGGCATGCAGTGTTTAAAATAAATACTATAAATAAGGAATTCAGCAAATTAGGTATTTGTATATATATATATATATATATATATATATATATATATATATATATATATATCCAACTCTTCAGCAATGGGAAAGTGGGGAAGATGCAGGCTGATTATCCTATACATATATAATACGAAAACCTTGCTGTAGAGATCAAACATGGAGACTTTTCAAGCTACCTCAGGTTCTGCGATTTGCAATGGCATTTATTCCATCTTGCTGCATTCAATTCAAATAGATGAAAATTTTGCTCATGTATAGAGCAGTGAAAAAAAGTGCATCATTGCACTTTTGTTTTAATGCGTCTAATCCACAACTCCCTACTTAAACAGCCTATTCAACTACACAACATCCCTACTTAAACATCCTATTCAACTACACAACATCCCTACTTATATTTTGACTATATTTCCACAACTAGTAGGTTGGATGGCATATATGCTGTTTACTCGAATAGAGTCGATGCCTTTAGCTCCCTTATGATAATCCTTCTTAAGGGGGGGGGGGGAAAGAAAACACTTATTTTGGAGTATTGCTTTTTTGGAAAACAGAGATATCCCAATATATATCCCAAGAGAGAAATTCAATAATTTCTGTTATCAGTTAATGATATATCGGCAGATAATAGCAAAAAAAAAAAAAAAAAATCGCCTTAAGAATACCACAGTGGGCTTCCCATCAGATAATAGCAAATAAATAAATAAATAAAATAAATTTAAACAAAGCCAGAATCCCACCTTGAGATTCCATCTAAGGAAAAACGCTTTACCGAGACTGCCCGAATTTTGAAAAGTCCTCATCCCAATCACAATCTCTTTTCACGGCTTAACTAATCGCGTGGATTAAACCGATATTTCCTATACTTTTTTCCGGCCCATGTGTGAATGAAAAAAAAAAAATTGTGCTCAAGTTTCCACTCTTTAACTCAGAGAGAGAGAGAGTGTGTGTGTGTGTGTGTGTGTGTGTGTGTGTGTGTGTGTGTGTGTGTGTGTGTGTGTGTGTGTGTGTGTGTGTGTGTGTGTGTGTGTGTGTGTGTGTGTGTGCGTGCACGCACGCGCGCGAGCGGCAGTCTGCCCTCACAATAACGAAAGTCACAAGCCACACACTCGTAATTTAATACGCTTAAAATTGGTGACAACATCCTTGTTAAAAAGATCTCTCTTGTACTTATTATGACCTTTTTCTTAACCACTAGTATTAATAAATTAAAGACTTAATTCTGTATGTTAGTCAAGTAAATAATAATTTAATATCCGACGTTTCACTGACTAGTATCTGTCAGCAATTTCAAAGGATACACTGGGAAACTATTTCCTAGTTTTTGTTACTTTCTATTGCTCACCAGTGTATCCTTTGAAAATGCTGACAGATACTAGTCAGTGAAACGTCGGATATTAAATTATTATTTACTTGACTAACATGCAGAATTAAGTCTTTAATTTATCTCTCTTGTACGTTGCATGATAAATATTTCTCTAAGAGAAACCTAAATGCTTACTCCTTCCGCTGCTAAAACACCGAATATATCTGTCTGCAGTTATATAAACATGCTCAATTAGGTTTTAACTGGAGTCCACAAGTAAAACATGTTCAATCGTGAAATTGCCATGTTTCACCCATTCTTACATCGAGGCCACTTCATAAATTATTTCTCAGTGGTTCATTCTACAGCATTTAATATGGTATGTCAGGCTTTTCCAGTAATATGATCACGCACTATGGCCGAAGTGAAAATGATATGCAATATTCTGAAATATCTGCAACACACATTAATTTTCTTTTTTTCACCAGTTTGAGATGCCGAGAGTTAACTCATGGAATATGCGATTATTAAACGGATACATTGATTACAGCTACCCAAACGTTAGAAATCTAAGCGCTAACTTAGGTTCAAATGAAGAATAAAAAAATAAAAATATAAGTGGTAATTGTTTTATACTCCACCTATAACAATTATTGTATTATTTTTGGATTTTATATATTTACACAAAATCTATCTATCTATCTACCTATATTAATAGGAAAGGCTCGCTACACCTGAGGGAATCCGTATTCCTTCTAGAAACTGTGAGGAGCTCACCTTTCATCTTGTATCATCTAAAGCCTCACTTCTAATTCTTCCTTCCAACTACTCGTACAAGAAAATATACCACTTCCTCATGTCAGTGCCTCCAACTTCGCCCTTCATGTATTCCTTATCCTTCTCATCTACAAAGATGCACATGCCACCTAGTGTTCAGAATGATCTTCCATATAAATCGAAGTGTGCCAAACCAGATTCCGATATACATCAGAGGCTACCTTGTCAAATCCTACTAAGCTCTACAAATTTCAACTTAGAGAATCGGATCTGTGTCTCTACTGCGAAGTTTCAGGCACCTTGGAACACACACACATATCTAACCTCTCCTGAAAACAAAGCGATGATCATCTATGTTCTGAATGCTGCCTCTAGCATCTGTAACTACACACACACACAGCGAAGAAGACTATTGGAATGTAGTCCATACAGAAGAGACTGAGCTAAGGCCGTCATCTACAACTTCTACCTTAAGTACACAAGAAATAACCAGCACCCATCCATCAGCGAATCGGCACAAACTCTCATGTGTAGCCTACGTCGGAAACTACAAAGCAGGCTTTCATTGGAAAATGATTATTACAAAGAAACAAAAACACAAGAAATTCATAGAAGAGTGGAATCCAATTAATACCATTTTCTGGATTGTCGACGACGATACACTTCAACTGAAACTAAAAGTGATACTGTAATGTTGACTCTTACTAAAAAGACAAATCCTCTCTATCACTCATGTATCTTTTACATCCTTTCTATTGTATATCCAAAAGGAAAATCATTTTTTTTCCTATGTAATATATATTCTTATAATATGTAAATAGTATTTTTGTTTCCTATTTTCCAATGTATATTTTATCAAGTTAAATTTTAAATAAATACCTATATATATATCCTCAATCTGGGTAATCTTAATACTAACTTTAGCTATAACCTATCTGATTGTCACTAAGATCAGCTATCCAACTTTAGTATACACGAGATCATGCCATCACTATATATATATATATATATATATATATATATATATATATATATACAGACACACACACACACATTTGTATCTCTTGGCTTCGGTAGTTATTAAATTTCTTTAATTATATATATGATGTGAATCTCACCCAAGAAAGATTGTAATCATTATTGTTTTCATTAACGTGATTGGCTAAGATGAGAAGATCCTGTTTTCCTATTCGAGAGACAGAAAGAGACGCACCTTTTTTCAAGCCATTTCAGGCCGCCGCCTGTGATAGGAAAGGTGGTTGCGTTACATCGAGCGACGAAAATCGTTTACCATCAAAGGCACTCATAAACATCTACAGTGAGATTCGAACCCACAGCCTGTTGGATGGAAGGCGAGTACGCTATCCACTCGGCTAACCCGGAGTGAATGGATAGTGGCATTGTGTAAAACAGCGCATAAGACTTCAGAAGATAATAAACTTTCTTGATCATCTGAAGAAATGAATCACGTTTGTTCTCCAAAATCGTAGTACTGTATAGCACTGCGCTGTAAGCCATGGTGAGAAATTCGATCTCTCAGACCAAAAACGGGAAAAAGTGTTTTCAGGCGAGGTGTAAACACATCTCTACATTAAAATGCCCACCTTCAGTCACCCGCCCTCTACTCTTCCCTTCCCTCCCCTCCTTCTCTCGACAATTCTTTATCTAGTCTTCCTTACTCTAAAAATCCTTTTGCATCATAATCTAGCGAGAACAAGAGAAGCACGTTCCTCTCTCAACGAACCGTACATTTAAAACAAAAGCGAAAGCTTCCGAGCTAAGCCCACTACAACCATATATTATGACAACGCTTTAATTACTATGCTAAGGCGTTTGCCTCGGATCCTAGCAGTGAACCCAGAGAGTACCGTACCTCAATTTAGCGCCCGTTCGTTGCGTTAATTAATCTCCTCTTCTATGCTAATAACGAGGCCTTTGAAACGTTAGAGGCAGGCACAGAGTTCGCCGTAACAAACTTCGCCAGCGGCGGATCCACCATTCTCCGCTCACGTCAAAACCAGTGTCGACAAGCAAGTGTCGGGGAAAGCGACGACCGACATCCTCCCCGGCTGGCACTGGTCCCAGGACTCAGAGGGTATGTCGTAGTCATCTCTAAGGTTTGCGCCTCTGATGTTTCCTCGCAATCAGAACAAATAAAAGCACGGCGTAGAAAATGGCGACAAAAATCGTTCTGTCGGAATGAGCCGATGCGGGAACGCAAAGGGCCGTCATGTGGAAAACTACAGTGCTGATTTAATTACTGGAAGCTCGAGCCTGGGCCGCGACACGTCACTTCACGCACAGAGTGATTCCCACAACGCCACCTTGATGCTGCTCTCCCCGTTTAAGCTACAAGCTAATTATTAGCCTCTGAAAAGTTTATGAGCTCTCTCTGGAAGCGTATCCACAAAAAGATGAACTGGCGCTAATAAGCGAGGCTCTTGTAGCCATCTCGCTCTTTCTCAACCACCCCTCTTACTCTCTGTCGTTCCCCCCTAGCACCTAGATCCCGACACGATCATTGGGTCTGAAAGAAAGCGGGATACAAGTTTCAAGATTAAGTTGCTTAATGGTTTAATGACACCTTCTCTCTGCTGTCTGTCTTGGCGATTTTTCGGGCTGTTAGCTGCCTATTATCTGTCATTAGTTTTGGTTGGTATTCCAGACTTTCTTTCAAGCATGTCATAGCAAGCAGTAGCTAAAAGTGATCGCTCCTACTTCGACATTAGCGAGGAAAAAGAAAAGCATCTCTCGCATCATTCCTGTTTCATCAACGAACCATTTAACTTGCTAGCATATTAAATGAAATTGATATGTCAATTTCGATTTACTCTTGAGGTGTCCCTTCGCTGCGCGAAGACGGCTGTTTTTAATCTCCTGTAAAGTTAGCTAGATGACTTCTTGGATTCCATATGTTTGATGTTTTCAATAATGAACAAGCTTAACATTATCGTTTGCTATTCTTAGTTCTAATTTAAGTCATCGGCGTTTTGGACTAACTTTTAGCAATTCATCTTTTCAATTTGTACTGATTAAAGAAAAATTAGGGACCATCTAAATATTTAAATTAGAAATTCACTTCATTCACTTGTAAACCATGCATCATTAACTTCCTCATCCTTCGTAGCAGCACACATCGGGAAAGGAGGCATTCAGAACTTTGTTTAATTCCTTCTTTACTTCTTTTTTCTTCTTCTTCTTCTGAGTGACAGTAAGAAGAATTCATCGGAATGTATTCTAGAATTCACGTAAAAAGAATAAAATTAAAAATATCTATATAAATAAAAGTAAATTCGAAACCAGAAATATTAATTCTCTTATTATTAAATTGATATGCATTTCTTAGCTATTAATCTGCTTTATTTTGATACAATTGGGAGCTTTAAGATTCAATAACATCTTTAAAATACATCTTACGCGATAATGTAAAATGGGAAGTTTTAGGACAGTTCAGCTATCTTATATATGTTTCTTGACAGTCAGAATAATCATTGGTAATCATACCTTGTCAGAGAGAATGATATCAATTTCACATTACTGAGGAATGTATTCAGCCGAGCTAATCTAAGGTAGTAGGGTCCCTTAAACATAATGGAAGAGCAAAGGTTAGCAAATCAAGTGTTCGGTGCCAAGATGGCAGGAGAAAGACTCACAGAAGATCAAGATTAGTGTGATTGCTGCAGCCAGAAGTCTGAAATATATAAGATCTTACAATACTGCAGTCCTGACAGATACCATGTTAATTTGGGGGGAAATTGTTGATAGGAAGTTATTAACGATGTAAACTTTTCACGTAGTACTACGTATCATGCTATGCGTACACATATTTAAGATATCTATCAGTCATGGATAATGATGATGCATATTATCTAGAATGAAGTCAGATTATCTGATTGTTCAGAGAAAAATAACCAGCTATTGACATTTCTCAAGAAACACAAGAAACTTTTTTTTCGAGTTTGCACCTGAACTTGCAAAATCAAACATCTGAATTTTAAATACGCACCCACACGCATTTTTTTTTTTTTTCCAGATCTCAAAATAAGTAGAGTGATGATGTTACATCGGGCAATGAAATCATCCACCACATAACACATTCAAAACATTCACGCGACAGTGGGAGTCGATTTGGCCTGCAGTTCGGTGATCAGAGACACTCTATCTTAAAAGAACTTTCGAGTTCTTTTTAAGACCATAACGTTACTGTTCTCCTGCCCAAGTCCAATCCAATCAAGAGCAAAGGTTGACGAGCCGCAACGATCTCTTTAAATCAGATATTATGATTCATCTCATATTCCAGTATTTTAGAAAAAATCTGTCTCCTAGCGCGATCACGATATAGCAGGACTGTGTAGAGTGGTTAATGTACCCGCTACCTCCGACCAACAGGCGGAAGCTAAGAATCTTGCCGTGGGTTGACGTTTATGATTGCCTTTACGTGGGAGATGAATTTCATTGCCCGGTGTGAGACCACCACCCCGACTTATTGGAGGACTGCTAGCAGCTTGAAAATTTCCCATGAGTGGTGTCTGAACAATTTAAATAATAATAATAATGGAAAGAAAAAAATGCATATCCTCCTCATGGTACTAATGGCTTACAACCTATTGTGAGTGGAAGTCGCATAACAAATATTAACTTTTTAACAAGAAATTTAGTAATCAGGTTAGTTAATGTTATCTTCAGTGTATGTGATTGTGCGTGCGTTGCGTGCGTGTGTGTGTGTGTGTGTGTTTTCTGATTTGCTTTGATTTTTTCAGGAAGAAGAATTATATTATACACCGGATATGTTTAGTTTTCACAAATTATAATACACTTTTAAAACACATATTTGGCCATAAGTATAAACCACTCTTCTGGATACAGTTTTCAATAAATATGAACAGCAACCAGAGGAGCAGTAAACGAACAAAGGTGCGTTGGCATATTCCGATCAAAATGGCATTTCTGGTCTCACCCACCAGCGATGACCGAACTTTTCCCAAATTCTACTTTGAGGTTCAGATCGAGTCCCTGTGTTAATCATCGTAACTTATGAAGTTCCATTTCAAACTTATATTGTATCAGCGCTCGCAGCATGAGACGATACATTATCATGTTGACCATACACTGGATTACTTTCATTCAGCCTTCACAGCGGAGGCAACGACTTCAATAGTCAAAATAACAGAATTTGGTAATCGGAATATCCTCATGTTTTCCATTAAACGTCTTTGCATTCTCTGAAATTCGGAGTGTGGTGTGTAGTATTACGCCATCGCATTGTTGGACCCATTTTCCTTGAGACGACATTGAACAGCGCACTGTACCAAGATATCGCCCAGTTCGTGGCTCTCCTTGAGACTGAAGAACACGATTGCTGTGTTCAGCAGGACGGTGCCACTTGCCATACATCAAATGAATCAATGCAGTTTTTGAAAACGTATTTTGGTGACAGACTGATTTTTAAAGGACTTTAAATTTAACCCCAAGCTCGTTAGATTTGTCACGTTCAGATTTCTTCTTATGTGGTTATTTGAAAGGTAAGATGTATAAAAATAATCCTCACACATTTGATGAACCGAAGACGAACATCACTGAAGCAATCAGAGCAGTCGGTAAGTCCATACTTAGAAGAGTTGCCTCCGATTTGGTAAAAAGATCACGTGCCTGCGTTCAAGAACGAGGCAGCCATTTTGAACATTAGTAATGTTATTTATTGTTGTCCATATTGTTATTCAAATGCAAATGTTTGAACATCCGCATTTGAACATCAGTAATGTTATTTATTGTTGTCGTTTGATTCGGTTATAAGTTTTGTTTGTAGCAATTTAGTTTGTCACTAATATTAAAAAATTCAAGTTTATTTAATGATATGAGCGACTTTTGAATCTCCCTGTATAGTAAAATATTCTGTATCATTTATATTATTTATTATAAATACTCCTTTTATGAAACGTCAAAGTCCTTATAAATACGATTATTCGTTTTCTTATTTCTTGTCATAGAATTGTATGCTGTAACTTGCAATTATTTTAAATGCACCCTTTTTATATCCATCAGCTATCTTCGAAAAGAACTTGCTGGCTCCTTAGGCAACAGTCGTATTACTCGAGTCGGATTATTCCGACTTGATTGGCTAGAAACAGTGCAAAGCAACCACTTACATCATGATGTGATGGTTTTTCAAGACCTCCCCCCCCCCTCGCCAAACAAAGTTTTGTTTTGTGTTTCGAGTGAGCAGCGCAGTGTTAAGTTATTAATATGTACGAGTGTTTTATCCTTTTTCTCTCTTCAACGTGATAGTTGGTGACTTACTTTATTTGGGAATAGTGATTACAGAACAAAGTGATTTCTTGTTACCTTCCTTGTCCAACAATAAGAATTTATGTTTAAGAATTTAGTTTGCCGGATGAAAAACCCGACTTTTTTGGGCAAAAAAACTGCCACCTTCGTATGAAAAATCCTGATAAAGGTTCTTTGCATCATACACAACATTTGAACCCAGATCTTTCTAACCGAAAGGCTACAGAGGCTCTTTTTGTATCCTAAGCAGATAAAAGATACACCCCATGATATCCATTTGCGCTAAACACTTCTACGAGACATACAATAGTACAATCCAAGATTCCACATTCAAATTTCCAATAAAATCTGGCGTGTGAAACAGTAAAATGCAAGAGTCTACCATTTGAAGATGTCATTGAGTTTTCTCTCAACTAAAAACCTGGTTAGGTGCTTATCGAATTGTTATAGCTCATTTATAATCTCGACTAGAACAGGAGCTTTATGCGCTTAAAGAATAAATGCGAGTTACGGTTTTAATTATTACCAAACTTCTAAGAACGCGCTGTTGACTTTATTTGCTGTTTTTTTTAATGAGAAAATTCTTATATTTTGCTGAAATACGGAATTAGCATAAGTTCCTCATAGATTTGATATTATGAAAAGTTGGCCGACTACTTTCTGTAATATTTCAAATAGCTCATTCAATATAAAAAATGTTATTTGAGAATATGTATGAGACAGAGGAGCATAGCCAAAAGCCGTACAAACCTAAATCAAAAACGAAGGAGAGTAGACAGCACGGTTCCTAATCTCCGAAGGCAAAACGCCAAAATAAAATACACCACATAAAATATTATAATCTCGCACCAATAACATAATGAAACAAGATCATAAGCACATAACAACTTCTGCTTGGCCAAGGTTGCAATACTACTTGTTAGACAAGTTTTTAGTTAAAGACACGTTACATATAATAGAATCGATGGGATGAAAAGTCTGAAGATCTATAGAAGTAATATCACGGTACGTTCTACTACGGACAGGCGGCCTTGAGCTAGGACAGTTCACTGTGAGTACTTTGTCAGGTACTATTGTCCGCAGTACTCTCCTTAGCAGAGCTAGAGAAGTGATAACCAGGGAAGTGCAAGAAGGAATAAAACCCACTTTCGTGCGCTTACCGAATGTTCGCTGCCAGGAAACGCACTATCTCGCCATCTCACATATAGATCGGTCAGAATGCAGCTTCTGTAAATGTTAGGAATTGAGGGACGCCAGCATACAGGTTTATTCTCGGTTCATGAATGAAAAACATCTGGATGACTTGTAGACTTCAGAAGTTCATTCGACTTCATAAAACATTGCTCTCTGTAAAATGTGCAATTGTATGATCTGTTGACTGGCTAAATTAATGGAAATATTCTCTTTTCTAGTGAAGGCCAGCGCCATGAACTCACTCCTCATCATTCCCCCCCCCTCCATTCGACAATACAATTCCGAATCTCCTGGAGGTGATGATACAGGCTTATTGCTCTTACAGTCTTCTTCATAGTGTTCTGTCGATTTCGTCAATTCTTAAATTACACGACATTAATTTTTGATGTAATATACGCAGCACAAATTTGACACAATATAGGCGAGGTAGGTTGATTGCACTCGAATGTAAACAAAAATCTTCTGGATGAAACGCATTCCA
This sequence comes from Typopeltis vanoorti, assembly GCF_054136105.1. Taxonomy (NCBI): domain Eukaryota; kingdom Metazoa; phylum Arthropoda; class Arachnida; order Uropygi; family Thelyphonidae; genus Typopeltis; species Typopeltis vanoorti. The sequence continues at coordinate 9,744,038 of NC_143550.1, read as the reverse complement.
CAGTACTAGAGACTACTTGATCTCTTCTGAAAAGGGAGAGAAAAATTTCCATCCTCCTTTATTTCTGTCATTCGTTTACTAGAATTCTTAAATGGCTTGTGTTATTAATATACGTAGTGATGAATATCTCAAGTTGGAGACAAGCACGCACACACTCACACAACACCCACATCCAATACCCACCCACACCCACACACAGAGAGAGAGAGAGAAAATGTGTTGGGAAAGCAGTTGTACCTAGTACAGGTCATCACATCCAATTGCTTTAAACTGTACTGCGATTATCGGTATGGAAATGAAATCCCCTGAGGAGGCAGTAGGCTATTTTATTCGAAAAAACCTTTCTCTGGAAATTTAAGTGGAATTCATCCCTAGGTTCACTTATAAAGCTATGCAAAGAATAGAATATCAAAAAAAATTTAGTTTGAAATATACATATATTAATCAGTCTTGCCTATCATTTGATAACAATTAGTATGTGTGAGCGTAGTGGATAGGCTAAGTGTTAAGTAATTCGCGAATAATCTTTCTCTAGAGACAAAAACATGGAATTTTTTCAAGCCTCTTCAAATAAGAGGTTGTGGTTTCACGCATACAGCTAAAACTGTCTGTCGCCTAAACATTTTCCCAAACATTACGAATCGAGACATTGAATGTATGGATAAAAATAGCATTTTATCAAGAAAATTAGAAAGTCTCGTGTTTTTAAATGATATTGTGAATCATTATATCTGAGATTTATTAAAGGATTAACAGCAGCCATTTTGAGTACATGATAATTTTACCAGAGAACTAAATAAGAAGGCTGGACATAAGAAGGAATAAGAAGGCTGGACAACTCTTCTAATTATCATCATCATACGTATCAAGGATTTAGGCCTAGCATGGCCTGTTCCGGCCTTAGAAGTCATCGTTGAATCGTTTAAGAAGACGTCCTGGTTTTCTTTTTCCTAATGGCTTGTACTTTAAGGCTTGTTTTGGTAATCTTTCTGTTTTCATTCTTTGAACGTGTTCCATCCATCTATGTTTCTATTTTTTAATTTTTTCAATTACTGGTTCTTGGTTTAATTCTTTCATAATATCTTCGTTTCTTTTGTGATTAAATAGGGTATACTTTGCAGTTTTTCTCATAAACTTCATTTCTGCTGTTGTTAATCTTTGTTTGTCTTTTTGTTTTATTGTCCAGATTTCGCTTCCATACATTAAGGCCGGTAGGGCTAATGTATTGTATAATTTTATCCTGGTTTGTTTTTGAACTAGGTTTGGTTTAAATATAGAGTTAATTACTCCTGTTATTTTTAAATATTTTGCAATTTTTATGTTTATATCTTTTTCATTTTCATAAGTGATCATACATCCTAGGTAGTTAAATGAATTCACCTGTTCTGAGATCTTGTTATCTAATACTATTTTAGTTCTTGCTGGATCTTGTCCTTTAAAGGCCATAGTTTTTGATTTTTCCGTTGATATTATCATACCATAATCTTTGGATATCTCATTTAGATTTAAAATAGCTTTCTGTAAGTTATCTTCAGAATTTGTAATTATTATTTGGTCGTCTGCAAAGAGGAGAGTGTTTAAGTTAACTGTAGGTGAAAGTTTAATTCCTTGATGTAAATTTTTACTCCATTTTATTATTATTTCATTTAAGTAGATATTAAAAAGAGTTGCTGAGAGGGGACATCCCTGTCGGACCCCTTGGTTTATCTCTCTTGTATATGATAGCTCATGATTTAATCTTATTTGTATTTGATTATTTTCATATATACTTGTGACAGCTTTTAGGATATTATTTGGTATTTGTCTTTCTTTTAATATGTTAAATAATATGTTTCTTTTAACTTTGTCAAATGCCTTTTCAAAGTCAATAAATGCAATATGTGTTTCTAAATTATATTCTCTTCTTTTCTCTATTATTAATTTTAAGCAGAAGGCTGGGTCTATACATGATCGTCCTTTTCTAAATCCATTTTGTACCTCTAGAATAAAGTTTTAGGAATATTTCATTAGTTTGTTATTTAAGATTCTGCTGTATATTTTGTAACATGAATTTAGTATACTGATACCTCTATAGTTTTTAGGGTCATCTCTATTACCTTTCTTAAAGATAGGAATCACAATTGCTTTTTTCCATTCTATTGGGGGGGGGGATACCAGTTGAGTAAATTTTATTTAAAAATAGTAAGATTCTTTTTTTGAATCTTGTTCCTGCGTATTTATATAGTTCTGAACCTAGCTTATCTTCTCTAGGTGATTTTCCGTTTCTTGTTTCTTTCATGCTGATTTCTAATTCTTCTTCAGTTATTTTCTTTTCATTTTCGTTAATTGTTTGCCAGTTGTCTTTTTTAAAATATTTGTCTGTCCACAGTTCTGTGTAGTAATTTAAAATTCTTCTAATTTTAATTCAGTGTTTAATTTTATGTTTTCTTTGGTATCTGCATTTAGATGTTTCAAAATCTTATATACATTGGGTCTTATTTTATATAAATCATGTTCTAAATTAGAAACAAATTTATTCCATGATTCTCGATGTCTTTTTCTTACTTCTCTTTTAGCTATGGCTCTTATTCTTTTATATTCTCTTTCATCTTCTAATCTTTTACTGCTTAACCATTTGTGATAGGCTTCTTTTTTCTTTTTGATTATTTCTTTGATTGTATCATCCCAGATCTTCAGTTTTTTCTTTTATTGAATTTTTTGGTCTTTCCTAAGCTTTCATTTGCTGCTGCATTTAGTATCGTTTTTATATTAAGCCATTCTATTTCTATTTCTTCATTTTGTTTTATTTTATCTAGATACTGGTTAATTCTTTGTTCATATAGCCATTGTACATTTGTGCCATTCAATAGTCTAGTTTTATAAACAAATGTTTCAATTTTTCTTTCTGTTCTTGTTACTTGTAGCCATTTAGGTGGTAATCTTAATTTTATTTTAACAAGGAAGTGGTCACTGCTTATTTCATATCCTCTGTGAACTCTAACATCTAGTGAAAATTTTGATGTCTTTTCATTTAATATGAAGTAATCTAATATTGATTTCCATCCTCTTGCTGCCCAAGTATATTTATGTATGTCTTTATGTTTATAGAAGGATTCATTATTTTTAGGTTATTATAAACTACAAAGTCAATCAATTTTTTACCATTTCTGTTTAGAGTGTGTTCTCCATGTATTCCTATATTATTATTAATTTTCGTGTTTCCAATTCTTGCATTTAAGTCTCCTGCTAAAATTATGTAATCATTTTTATTTATTTTATTATATATGTTTTGTAGCTGATTATAAAAATCAATATTATCCTGTTCTCTTCCTTCTTCTGGGGCATATAAACCAATTATTGTTAAATAGCCTCTATCTATTTTTATTCTAGCTTCTATTATTCTTTCATTCCATAATTTATAATGTTTTAACTGTTTTGAAAGGGAGTTATGAATCCAAATCATGACACCTGCTTGTGCTCTTTGGTCTCTGTCGACTCCACTGTATATCACATTAAAATTTTCAGTTCTCATAGTTCCTTTTAATTTCTTTTTTGTTTCAGTGATTACTGCTATTTTAAAATTTCTTTCATTTAATAACTGGTCTAATTCTATTTCTTTATATGCTATTCTTCTTACATTCCAGTTTGCTATGTGTATTATATTTTGTCGTTTCCATTTTCGTTTTCCCTTTTCCATTCCAGGGTCGTTTCCCATAGATTCAATCCGATTGTCTTTTTCTGTCAGCTTACAAGTATGGTTATGTTCTCCATGTCAGGGGACTAGCCTGACGATGGAATAGTTCAGCGGTAGGGCTGCTTCCTTAAGGCTTCTGAACTCGCCTTCTTCCGAATTTAAACCCATAGGAGGAATAGAGTATATTGAAGGGAAAAGGGTAGATTATAGAAAAATATAGTAAGGTTTATAGAGAGGACATAGTTGTAAGGCCAGAAATGAAAAGACCCCATGGCCCCCGAGTACTCTAATAGCACAAGGGTCATAAAGTAAGAAGAGTTGGCTGATAAGGCCTTATAGGAAAGATTAAAGTAAGTGGGTCTTCCTCAAAGTAGAAGAAGGATAGGATAGATCCAGCTAGGCGTCCATGGGAGTGCCGCTTCCCTTACAATCAAGATGATTGACCCTTATGGCCCTGTTGGTCCACGAGTCCTTATTCAGTATATTCGGATCACCCCGCCATATATATATATACACACACGCACGCGCATGTACACACACACACATGGTGGGCTCCCCTATCCACCACCCAGGGGACGCGCTCTCTAGGGGTTACAGGGTCCCCTGAGAGCTCTTCTAATTATATATATATATATATATATATATATATATATATATATTTTTTTTTTTTAAATAACGAAACCTGTGGTGAATTCATCACTAAAAAACACACGCACTGACCCACAGTAATGACTATTTAATTCATAACTTCTTATTTGTTTGAACTACTGTACTGATGATGTCCCAAGATACTCGGGATGAAATATTTACGAATTAAATAGTCATTACTGTGGTTAGTACGTGTGTTTTTTAGTGGGGTTCAAATGATATGTTAGTCAACCTCGTTACATAATAGTTGAATCAAATTGGAAAATAATCTAAAGAACTGTTGTAAAAAAAAAATTGGTTTCGGGTTGAATAATGAATTATATCCATTGTACGACATTGTACGACAAATTTTCTCAACGGGAAGATATTCCATTCATAAATTTCTTGAATTTCGCTGTCAATAACATGAACATCGCTGGAATGTCTGAAGCTTGGATTCTCTTCGAACAGCAAATCTAATTCTGAACCATTCATGGGATCGAGATGATATCAGTTAAGTCCTGCTTATGTATACTGAAGTCACTGGTTATCCATTTCAGTTGCTGGACAAAAAAACAGTGTGATTTGGGAATACATCAGGATGGTGTATTCCCAAAAGACTTCGGATCGAATCCTAACATGAAAAAGCAATGAAATTCATTTGAACCTTTCGGCTAAATGTGAGTTAGCAGGCATCATACGGAATTAGAAGGATTTTAGTTTCCATAAACAAATAAACGCCGAAAACAGATGCAATTCAAAGATATGACGTGTGCACACACATTGCAGTCTCAGTTTCTTGATGCAATTCAAATCAATTTCAAAATTCCGACTTTGCTGCTACTGTGATAATTAATGGCGCCTATGAAAACAAAGAATGCACATTGAACATCAGCTCCACCTCGCTGTTCAAGCTGATAAAAATAACGTAATAATAACGTAAACAGTTCATATGTTTGGAACTGGCAACAAAAGAGAAAGATTAACAGTAAGAATTTCAAAAAGAGTACTTGAAGGTATTTAAATCGGATTTAATATTAATCCAGCTGAGGTTCACTTGAAATCGAATTTAAAAACTAAAATTACATTCCATAGAAAAGGTGCGAACTAGCAATTAGTCCAGAATGAGATATCTTAAAATTCCGGATACTCGAGATATCTTCTCTAAATAACAAATGTAGTTCCTCTTATAAAGAGAGCTTCATTTTATTAAGTGATCAGCTTATTAAGTCATCTTACATCTAAGCTAGCGGGAATGATGATGTTGTGGTTTGGGAATTATGGCAGAAGCAGTGTAGACTGTGAGTCCAGTCTGTTATATCAGCTTCTGTTTTTTTGGCTGGTTTTGTCTTTAAGAAACGACAGTTAAGTCCGGTCATTTTTCAGTGACAGGACTTAATGCAATAACTAACTTTGTAACATTCTAATTTTCAAGTAATATAAACTCATTTCCGCATTAATCCAGCAGTATCAGGATTTAATCTGATCTGCTTTACTATTTTTCGTTCGTTTATCTTACTTAACAATTTTAGCAACCTAAAATGAATACTCGACTACGATTGTTGTATTTCATCTAGTTGATAATTTATTTCTGGTATTTGACAAGTTCCTGAGACATTAAAAATTATCACGGTCTCGGTATCTAATGTATAGTTTCTTCACGTTTGGCTCTCTCTCTCTGCCTTGCGCTGAGCAAAGAAACCTACATCATTCGGTATTTTTCAGCTCCGAAATTTCTTACTCAAAGCAAAGCACTTGTAACATAGCATATGGTGAGATTCAATAAAGAAATGGTATTTAAAATCATCCCTAATTAAATCACAAATCCGATTTACTCTCTCCCCCCATCCTAGACTCTCTTTCAGTGTCTGTAATTTAGAAAAGAGTTCGGAACATCGATGTGGTTTTTCAATAACGGGCTTAAAGACAAGATCTGTTCCGTTTGTTATTCATTTTTTCTTCTGTCTCCAAAGACTACTGGGAATGGCAGTGCGGAGATTACTGACTCACTCAACGACTCCTGTGCAAACGCTTAGATAAAGGGCGAACATGTAGAGGTTGTTTAGAAGTATCACACACACACACACACACACACACACACACACACACACACACACACACACACACACACACACACACACACACACACACACACAGTGTAATTTTTAAAGACTGGAATTAAAAAACTATTCAGATCAACTTATGCACGCCACAAGAGCTATTGTCTCCATTTCAACGATGTCAGCAACGCTGCTCGTGAAGTGCAGAATTAATTACTGACTGTTCTGCGATATTAAATTAGTCAGACGTGTGGAGAGAAGGAGTTTTTGTCTTTTTCCATTGTTACTTCAAGAGAAACCTTCTTTTACTTAGGGCTAATCTGTACCCACCTCATTAAGATGCTCCGTCTCATTATTAAGTCTTTACACAACGTTGAAGAGGTTATCCGTTGAAAAAGATTTACCTGATGTGGACGACGAATATTTAAAGAAAATAGAAACCGATCCCAACTATTGAAATGCTTGCTGCTAATTAATAAATTGAATGACAGAAGAAAATAGACAAGGTATCTGTGCATACGTACAATTTGGAAGTTTCTTATATTTATAGAATTAAGATTTGCAATCAATATATGCTTGATCTGATTTCTTCGTTAGTTCTGTAGTCTGCAAATGAAGATATTTTAGCTGTCGCCGTCGTCAGAAAACATTCGTACTAACATTTCATAGAAACTATGAAATAAGGTCGGTCTACCACAGCACGACTTTCTTAACGGTGCTTAGTCGTATTGTTAATTTAGTCCGTTTTCTACTTTTTATTTCTGAAACTATCAACAGTAAGAAACAAGTAATCCCTCAGAAAAAAAATAAATCAGTAGCAATTACGGTTTTTATGATCTCTGAATGAATAGTATTAATATGGCATGTCGTTCGCTCAAAAATTATAAGTAACGATGCATATCAAAGCATAATGTGATATATAATAATAATAATCAAACTTAGCTTGAGTGGCCCATCACGATATATAAATCTCACACAAGCTTAATATAAACCCATTATCCTTATTACAAGTATAAATCCCATTATATCTGTGATGGGAAGAGAACTGTATCTACATACTTCAGCTATGTCTGGCACTGCATAGATTCTCAGGTTGTGTTTCTTTTTTGCAGGAAGAAAACTTGGATACCTCCTTAGAATGACTGACTAGCTCACGTTTAATTCAAAAACTTTACAATTGCTCCTCTCATCCAAGAGGGATCCGAACCCATGCCTTTCCAGTTAAATGTCGTAATCGCTACCGAGACATTATTTTGTACCAAATCATTATTATATTTGAATTCTTGTTCTGGCTAAGCAAAATAATATTACTTTTTTTGTTAGAAAATAACGAATAAGGAAATAAACGTTACATCATCGGGAGAAAAAAAGTGAACTGAATTATTTATCCCTGGAAGAAAATATTCTTCTGGCAATATTAATCCTTGTTTGAACGAAAAAAGGATTCTTTTTTTCCCCAAGATAGCCAACAAAACAGATTAAACAATTCACAACCCACGATTATAGATTAAAAGGCTGTTTTCTACTTGTAATTGGTCGCATATGCTTTATTTATTTCTTAAATAAAACTACTGAAAATCATTTCTCAGGAGTTGGATTGAGGGCTGCTAGCTCACTTAGGACTCTTCGGTTCCAATGCCTTCAATTTGAAATGCGCTCACAATCAACCCACCACCTTCTAGCTAAAACGAAGAACTTCCATGTAGCGTTAGTGGTTACAATAAGTAAATTTAGTTACGCTCTCCTTGTCTAATTCGTGCACACAATTCTCTCTCTCTCTCTCGCTCATACGGATGATGCGAAGAGAAAAAAAGAAAGAAGAAAGAAACGAAAAACAGCACTCGGAGATCCGTTAAAATAAATTCACTTTGGCTTAACATAAAAGTACTTTCGTTGTGTCTTTTGTTCTCCGTAGCAGTCTAATTAATTACAACCCACGCTTATCGAAAATACCTAAGCAGTGCTTGTCTGCACCCTCTTAATCCCTCGCCATGAAACGACAAGCAGTGGTCGGTTAGAAGGAAAGGATGAAGCAGGTCTGAAGAAGAATTATTTATTGACACAACTAGCTGCCTCGTGCAAACCCTCGGTTATTTATACAAATGGTTTGATATTCAAAACATACACACAAAGAAAAAAAAATTGCATTTCTCGCATTGTTTCTTGCTGTTCCATAATTGTGGATAATTTCATATACATGTTCCCTTTAATATTTAAGTCGTTTTTTTTTTTTTTTACTATATTTGATCACCGATCTTCACCATTTCTCTCTCTCTCTCTCTCTCTCTCTCTCTCTTTCTCTCTCACCAGGGTGCGTAATCGTGTATATATTTCACAAGTATCCGTTGAAATATATGCTGTGTATTCCCTACCATCACTCTCCTTGTGTTTTTTCTTCAGGTGACATTTAACTGGTAGTAATTCAATTACTAATGGTAATAATTATTTTATCTGATTAGTTCATTCAGTTGAAACTTAAAAATTTCAAAGAGTACTTGCATTCTGACAGAAACATGTTAATAATAAAATATTCAAAAGTCTTTGAATTCTGTGATTTTGTAAACAAACTGTAGGAGTAAGCATTTTACTAAGTATTTTTAGTTTCATTAATTTTCTGTAGAAAAAAGAAATGTCAGTTTGTCCCTAAGTAGGCAAAACGACATTTAAGACACTGAGATAGCAAATTTCTGAGAATAGTTGCAATATGCAATCATGTAGTGTGTGCAGCATCAGCAAAAAATCCCTTGGTACTGTTGCTCTTACTCTTACGATGGCATAATTTCCAGAGGATATCGCATTTTATTAAGGCGTATCACTGATTTCCAGAACTCTTTTAAATGCTATGGTTTTCCTCAGAGGTAAGCAAAAACAATAGCAAAATAGGAGTCGTAGATCGTGTCGAATGTTATAAATATCGCAAATCGCTATCACTGGGAGCATAAAATTGAGAGAGAAACAGATTTTATATTTTATTGTTAAACTTGGTAAAAAGTTCATTTTGTTAAGTGATTTGTTTTTATCAAAATATATATTATGATAACAGTGTTATTAAAAATGCTAACATTGTTGTTGAGATGTATTTACATTTTTAAAACATTTATGTGTAATACATGCCAATCTAATCTTATCAATAGTGTTTTCGCTCTCCAACCAACGCAATTGATTCAAATCGTACTTGTGTGTGTGACGCGAATGTTTCATTCTGACGCTCTCCTATTTCCTCTTCCGGTGAATGTTGTGTAAAAATTTCGAGTTTGAGTTTTCAGAATGGGCAATTAGGTATGCATGTATTGTATAGTCTGGTGGTAGATACATTTTAGACTTTGGTGCATGTTTGATATGAAAGACCTTGATATAAAAGCAAATGCTAGTAAAAAGAAAGAACGTTGAAAGTTCACTTATGTTGAAAGACGAACTAGGTGGACATTATACTTCTTAGAAAGCTAAATCCCGCAGCGGTTCTGGCTCTAATGTCTACTAGGGTGGAACGTCATGCTGTCCAATGGTGTATGATGAGCCAGGTACCATTCAGCATGGCCAACAGTCGTACACCAATGTTAGACTTACTGGTGTTTAGAGCATATCCGATGGTCTGGTTCGTTCTAGACAATTGGGACCTAGAAAGTAGAAAGGTCATTCACTGCGCTTAGATCTGGAGTCTGTGAAGGATATTTAAGCTTTTATATATCGTTCTCCACAAATTATATCGCCATAGTACCTGCTTTCTGCCAGGGTTCATTGCCTGTGTGGAAAGAGACCCGGGTCTGCTTCGTGTTACAATAAGAAAGCACGGCGTTATTCAAAAGAATTGCATTCGTTGGCATTCATTCTTCCGGACTCTACAAAGGTTCAATCGTATATACCAGATCAGCTCGAGAACATTTCACCTCCAACCCCAAATTCACCCTTTGAATGATACATTCGGACATAAGGCGTTTCCTTGGCATTCGGTACATTCGCTTATCAGATTGAAAAAGTGGATGATCGTTTAACAACATATCACCAACTTCGAACTTGCAGACCAATCATTATTTTCTCGGAATACATTGTTGACGTTTGGTTTATTTACAGCTGATCTGCAGAAACAGAGATGTTAAAGCTGTTCACTGAGTGGCCTACCACTAGCCTGAATTACCGATTCTTTGAAGTTTTCACATAAAACTGCAAAGATTTATATACTATTATTTCCAGCATCCTTTGATCTTTTCGTTTAGCTTTGGGATAACGTCCTGTGCTCTTCTTGGCAGGAGTGGTACTCTTACATTTCCATCAGGTGCCTACAATGGATTCTTGGCAATGACCACTGATAAGGCATCTCATATGACGCCTCTCTCGAACTCCAATAATTATTTCCCAGAGTTATTGACAGCAAATAAATGATATTCACTCTACGAGGTTGTATTATTATTATTATTATTATTATTATTATATTTTTCTTCTCCCGTAGTCCTAAATGGACCGTTGGGTCATTCATGGCTGGTAGGTGATAGTCTTGGTTAGCTTCCTCCAGTTATCTCGGTCTCTTGTTCGTGATGACAGTTGAGAAAGGGAGGAATTTGTCCATTTTTTGATGTTATCAGTCCATTTTAATCGAGGTTGGCCCCTAACCCTTGGTCTCGGAACGATTCCTTCTAGTGCTTGCTTTGGAATGCCATTAGCCCTCTCCATATGTCCGAACCATTTCATCTGTCTTCTTCTGAAGACTGTCAGAATATTTTCCATTTTTCTCCCGTCTATTGAATCAATCAGTTTTCGGACATTTTCACTGGTTTCGTGAGCGGTATAGTGAATTCTCAAAAGTCGTCTGTAAGTTTTCATTTCAAAAGACAGGAGTCTCCTCTCATCTTCCCTCAATAAAGTCCAGGCCTCACAACCATACAAGAGAACAGAATTCACCAAGTTGTCAATTAGTCTTAGTCTGGTTGTGATTGCTATTATGTTATCTCCCCACAATGGTTTTATCTTTTGTAGGGCCACGGTTGCCTTAGCAATTCGGAATTTAATGTCAGTTTTTGAACAACCATCTTGACTCAACGTGCTTTCTAGATAAGTGAACTTGTTTACATTCTCAATTTGTTTATTGACAAAATAAAATTATATTATTATTATAATATATATTATTATATACCATATATTATATATTCTGGTTCTATTTTTATATACCAATATTGCTGCATGAAGAAATTATCGTACATATTTTAAATAAAGTGGTGTTTGAGTCGCCTAATATCGTGCTGTAGCATCAAGTCACATCCTGCTTTAGCAAAAATAAGGGGTTTTCTCTATTCGCAAAATGTACATAGACAGAGGTTCTCGATAAATTATTTATTTAATTTAGTAGAAATATTTTTATAAAACAATCAGTTTTATCTTCTATCTGTGTGTGTGATTAAAAATATAAAGCATCGTCCCCCCCACACACAGAGAGACTTTAGTGACAATCAGCGCTTTTAAACTATTTGAAGTGGTACCCATTTCTCATCAAGAATGCAAACTAATATTCTCAGAAGTAGTTTCTGAGGTAATCGTATAGTGTTGCGGACATTCTGAATTTCGGTAGAAGGAGAAGCCACGAAAAAATTGAAATGCTAGCGCATCAGTTCAAGCTTTAATACCAACAGAAACTGCTTAAATGCTTTCGTGAGCTCGTGTTTACTAAGTGCAATACTAAGATAACTCATTCCAAAGATTATGCTGGTTTATCTGGTAAGAAATGGATAATTTATCCTTTCTCTATAATTGTTAAATTCACAACATCAAGCCTTTAATAGTCCCTCTTTTACGCTTTTATGAATTGTCATGCACACGAATATTCTCCTTTTCATATTGTCGTTGGTGTCTTTAATTAATGAACAAAATTTAAATTTTGTTCATTAATTAAAGAATAAACTACTACTCCTCTGGGGCTTTTTTCTTTTGATGTTAAGTATTTTTAACGGACGTTCTAGTTTCACTGCGACGGATGCCACCGTTGAGTGCGGCGTTATTTATTGGCGATATAAATAGGGTTCTGTCCAGAGTCAAGAAGTGTTTTTCCCGTTTTTTTTTTTTTTTTCCCCTAACACGAAATCACATCTCCCGCAGATGTTCCGTTTTCTCTTGGCTGTGTTTTAGAGACAGCAGCGTGAATGGCAGGCGGAGTAAATATTTAGTAACGAACTCGTAAGCTCTGAGCACGGGCCATTGCAGACGGTTTGGAAAACTTGTCATCATGGACTGCACCGATGGTTGAAACTACCATCAACAAAAACGAGTACTTGGAAAACCATTTAGCTCCGGTGATTTCCCGTTTATGACATTAGATGAGGTCGTTTAGAGAAATCGACCGGCACTAATTTGCTTTTCGAAGCATTCAAAACCAATCGAAACAGGCCGAAATAAAAGTTCGAGTAATCTACAACTGCCTGTTAAACGACTTTCTCACATTCATGCTCGCCGAATTAGGTCGTCACGTGTCCTATTACTGTTTTCTTCATTTCCTCATACAACGACTTTGCCCTCGCTTTCACCTCAACCATACACTGTTAGCATTAAAAAATGAAAAAGAAAACGAAAAGATATATTTTGTACTTGCCAATAAAAGTGCGCGGGCATGCAAATTAAAACGCCCATAGTTCGGGCGAAGGGTGTCATTAGTTATGAATAACTTTAAGAGGAATATTTGTGCTCATTTTAAATTTGAAATAGTTGGATATTCAGCACTAAATAATTTTCCATGCAGTTAATAATAGCTAATAACACAGAGATGAACAGTCGCATCAGAGATAATGAGAAAGTTCTAATGATTTTAGAATTGTTGCAGATTTATTTCCATTCAACTATCAGTCTAAAAATATTTTTCTTGAATAATTTGAATTAAAGTTTTAATATTCTGTAATATAAAAAGTACACTGCCGCATATTTAAATACGTGTAAATTATCTCATAAACGGTTTTCCACTAAGGATCCTTGCGATAATGCAATACCAAACTTCGAGTAAAAATTTAGAATTTAGATATCATATAATTATTATTGAAAGGAAAAGTTTTTTTCAGTTATTTCAATTTTATTTAAATTACAATTTTATACCTCATTTACACGTGTAAATACCTCATTTACACTTCTCGTCCTGCGTCTTTTCAGTGATATAAACAAAACTCGGCTACAAATTGAAAGAAGCATCACCGGCGTGCAGTATAACGATAAGTAACGTAGATAAATAAGAAGAAACTGATGCAGTTCAATGTGCTTATCTTCAGCCTGGAGCGAGAGGTCGGTCTGCTCTCGGGATGAAACTAAAGTACAAAGAAGATGTGATTTCCCATTGAGTGGAAGCTTAAAATTTGGAACTTTTATATAGCAAATGCTGCGGAACCACTTGTGAACACCTAATTATTTATCTAGTTTTATTCTTTACCATTGGCGATAAATTTATGAAATATTCCTGTACATACTGTATTATCGATATAATAAAAAGGTAGAAAATTATAAACAACCACATCGTAATACTTGGAGAATCATGATTAGGGTTCTTTTAATTCGTCTGCAGGGTCTTTGAGGACTGTCGTACTGCTGTCTATTTACAACGAACATCAAATAAAAACTGTTGCTACCCATTGACGAATTACCATTTCTTTCATCTTCTTATCATCAACATAAATTACAATTTATTCACAGGGAAAAAATATGCTACTCATGTGGCACCGGGGTACATCATCCTCGGAGATACATATATGAAGGTATCTGAGGGGAAGATGAGTTTTTTTTTAATTTTATTTGGCATTTCCGTTCTTAAGACTGTATGCTGCTCTTTAATCGCGGGAGAGTTCTAAGGCACGAAAACTAGTCAAAGAGAAATAGTTAGGACTAAATTTTGTTGTTCTTTTTTCACGGGCCCAATCAAAACCGATGTTATAGAACTGTTATAAATTTACAACTTGTACCGTTGATTCACCAGGGAAGTGTTTAAACTAACGACTCTCATGATTTGTACTCTAAGCCTCTTCCCTCTGTTCTGATAAAAGAGCAACCTTCCCGAGGTTAATCAAGGAGGCAGTGTTAGAATTTAGATCTTTTTAAATCTGATAGGAACCTAACAATCTGTCACCAACGCCACTGTCAACAAGAAAGAACAACAATGGCGATAACCACTGTAAATTCGTTTTCTCATTGTAGGAGTTATTTCCATGTCTATTACATCTTCTGGTGATGTGCGCATAAACCATCACAGCAGTAGTTAGCGTCTTAGTGAAGGTTTAGAAAACACACTGTTTATGTATTAACAAATATTTAAGTTTCCTATTATATATCATAGCAATAATTTTGGCATTCTTAGAGTTGTTTAGTCAAAGAATAAATAATTTCTTCGCTTAAAATGTTAAACTGTCCTTTTTAATGCTGAAAACGCTTTCGAGTTTTTAATAGAAACCATCATTCTAGCTGAATCATGAAGATTGATTTCGTATTTCACAATGGCCCTAGCGTTTTAGTCAGTAGACTTGTTTTATATATAAACAGACGAAAATCCACAACTAGAGTCAAATAGGCCGAATGAACTCCTCGAGTTAGCATCTTTAATATATTTGAGAAATTAACGCTCCTAATCGAAAGTAAGTCAGATGAATTGTGAAACATGAAGAACTTCAACAATCGTTGTCACATAAGTATTTTTCTCACCGTGTATTGATTTCTTTCTAAAGAAAGAAAAAGTAACACCACTTGAAATTTCCTTTCAATAAACTGTGAAGAGATATTACAGATTAGATGGGATAAACAAGACTCAAAAAAGTTCGAATTTTCATTTCAATTCTGAAAAAATAACGACATTGAAAATTACAGTTGGTCGAATGCAACAGGATGCCTTCAAGGTCATTAAGGTTCTCCTTAAAAGTTTTGTGAGCAAGACACATACAAGCAGCATTTCGTACATGAGGTAATTCCAACTCTACAAACTTAAAAAAAGAAGTGCTTTTCCGTGTCTGCAGTTTGTGTATAACAAAGGAAATAAACAAGACAAACATAATAATATAGCTTTACTAAACTGGAATCATGCCATGCTCTTTTCAAGTAAACTGCGAAGTCAGAGGAATATCAAAAAGGTATTGTCCCCAAAAGAAAATGGACGTATGGAAGTTATACATATACCGTTATCCACCTAAAAATATAAAGCTGCTTTCTGAAGTTCAAGATATTATAACAGTTTTCTTTACTAGCGACGAAAGATCTTATAACATTCGCTGTATGGGATGTATTGAAGAAGAAGCAGATTAAGCCATAAACAGACAGCGAAGAAAATAAAATACGTAGCAGCTCTTAAAAGCTTTCTATGGAAGAGAACGTGCCTAGAAAACGTTCCTAAGCAGTTCACTTGGCCTCTAACTCTATTTCTTCCAAGTTTTCGCGGCACAGATTTGATGTGGTCTTCCCTGATTTTCTTCACTGCGTGAGGACTGAGCAAAGTAGAAAACTTCTCTAAATGGGGAAGGACACCGAGCACGTTGGCTCCTCTTTTCACGCCTTCTCGTCTAACTCTTAGAGAAAGTAATTAGCTCCGTGCACTTCCAGCAGTCCGACTGGCGACCGTCGACTGGCGAGGCGGGCGGATGTGCTCGACCCGTGGATCGTGTTGCTCGAGGCCGACGCTCATGAGCTACCATGTTATCCGGTAATGACTCTGTCGGCCTGTCTCCTTGACGAAACAGGCCAGACAAGGAGGGGTAGGCGAGTAGTGGTAAGAAGGGGAAGATGGAGAGAGGGGTCGAAATCACGTTGGACGCTGCAGAAAGGGGACAGTGTGCAGAAAATCTGCTGAAGTAATCTGGTTAAGTGAGCGAAGACTACCGTGTCGCTTGCAGATCACTAAGGTTATCTGAATTACCCTTAAATAGCCCGTTATATCCCGTTTTCGCCAGAATCAAGGAAATGTTCTCGAGCTTTTGTAGTACTAATTCGAAAACACGAGAAACAGCTAAACGGTTGTCAGCCAAATCAGCACCACCAAAGAACTGTGGTATGGATATTCGTCTCTTTCTTCCCCCCCCCCCTTCCCTCACATACGATGGCGAAATTTACAGTTTAAACACTTTGTTCTCATTGTCAGACGAATGCATTTTCTGTATAGATCAGAAACAATAATTGAGGGAAAAAAAGTGTTCCCTGCTCCAGTTAATCTCTACTTGAGGCCACACCAAGATGATGGTCACTCAGGAGCAATTTAATTCATCAGTAATTAGGCCGTCCTCGACCGATGTTTAATCCCGTTAGATTAAAATCTGTCGTACCTCTGGTACTGTACTTTTCCGGCTGGAGCGTTCTCATTGACTTAAGGAACTGGCTGAAGAAAACCTCTGCTCACCATATATGGCCTACATCATAAGAGGACCCAGACTCGTGACCAAATGTCATTAAGAAAAGGGATAGGGTGAAGATTAATAAGAGAGAGAGAGAGAGAGAGAGGGAGGGAGGGAGAGTAATGTAAAATTGCGGCCCTCTCCCAGGGGAAATCCGAAATTTGATTACAAATGTTCATGTCATCATTGCTTTCATCACATAATCTCATACTGGTATATGAGAGACATGTAAGACCATTTGTACTTGAATCTAGAAAATAAAATAAGATATAGTTCTAGCATATTCGATTATGACAGCCAACCTGGTTTGTCGAGTGATTAGCTTACCTGTGGGTTCCGAATCTAACCATAGGTATGGATGTTGATGATTGTCTTATTAATTCTGTGGGAAAGGAGCTGCAACTTCTTCTTCTAGCAGAGATTTTCTCTCCCAAAACATGTTGAGGTACGCGAATGACCTTATGGCGTCCAAAAGACGGTAATGTGAACCAAAAAAAAAAAAACCTCAATGATAAAAATTCAAAACTCTTGTTTTTTTTAGCAGGTAATGTATTTAATGATCTAACAAAATATTTAAAAGTTAGTCAAAATTCTTTTATAAATTATGATGAACAGCAATTGGCAGAGAAATGCGAAAAGAGACCAAAATGTGTATTTAAAGCAACTCTAAAACTATTGCTACTAATCGTTTTACCAACTGCTTCCTATCTTCAAACGTTACATCACTTCTTTGAGTGAACGAAAATTTTGAACTCAATGGCCGATGCAATGAGTTACAATTTTTAACAACAACAGCATTAAAGGGTTTATTTACAGATTGACATTATGAACCGAAATTCCTATCGTAACGAAAATTTCTAGAATTCTGTGTAAAAAAAAAAAATACTTTTGTTCAAAGTCCTGAAAATTATGCCTTCCCAAGAATGAAGGAAATGTTTCACCGTCACAAATTTCTAAGGTTTTACACTTTTGTTTTAAACTCAAGATATTAGAAATTACTACTATGAATATTATCTGCATAATTGAGCTTATTTATTCTATTTATAAGCATGCTCTCTCTCTCTCTCTCTCTTTAACTGAAGAAGAAGGGGGGGGGGATTCTCTTATTTTAATTCGAAAAGAAACCAAATGGACAGCTATTTTAAAGAACAGATTTATCCATTTGGTCTTTGAAAATTTTAGGCTATACTCGTGCGTCACTAAGCAACTATTTCATCTGTTAATTCCAAATTATGTGTACACGGAGAACTGGATTCTGAACAACTTTACAAATTTGTTCGCTTCCTCATTGAATTGTGAGTGTTAGCTGTGTGTGTGTGTGTATATATATATATATATATATATATTGTATTGATTATTGTACGTAATACAACGGTAGCGGATACCACTGATTTAACCTTGAAGTTCTAAATTCAGGGAAGACCCCAAACAAGGGGAAAAAATTTAACATTTTAAACATAGTTTAGAAAGCAGCAAAATTCATCCATACAACTATGATCTTGACATTCATCCTGCTGAGCAACAGAATTTGTATTTCAAGAATAAACTGACATTATCTTTTTGGTGTTTTGAACATCTTGATCAGCAATATAGAAAAGTATCATAAAATTAAATTTTATGATAGGAAATTGAAATTGAAAATAGAATTATTCTATTCTATAATAATTAATTTTATAATAATAATTATGCAACTGATAATTGGCGTTGATCACTTCGTACTTTTCTACACTGAAGAACAAAACGTCAATTATTTCAACGTGTGTGTTATAAATTTGAGTAGTGGCCAGGATCAATTCAAGACACTGGTTTTGGTTAAGTGAAGAGCTAGATTTTGTCATCACATCACATCACGCACGTAAGGATGACAAAACCAACTGAGGAACAACAGGAAATGACTGTCTTTCTCCAAAAATCAGAGCAAAAACTGCAAATTCGCAATAGCTATGATAGTTTTTAATTATAACACAGATTAAATTTTGACATAAATATTATAAATGGAATTTAAATAAATTATATTCATAATATATTATGAAATAACATAACGAATGTAGGGGGAAGAGGAAAGTATCTTTCCCAATATTCTGCTTAATATTTCAGAATTTCCTGCATTCTAATAGGAATTTTTAGATTTATACATATGAATATCGTGTGTGTGGGGGGGGGGGGGGTGAGGAGAGAGAGAGATAATAATTCTTGTTATCAAAATAATCTATGACATTTCAGCTTCCTTAACTTATTCATTTTTCCCATTTAATCAGCACAATACATTATGCTAGTTGGGATACTGTCATGTATTAAAATGCAGTTAATACTGCATTTTAAATATCAATAATAATATCAATATCAATAATAACTTGGAAAATTAATGATAACACTGACATGCGGGTTTCTAAATTTTCGAAGGCACCGTGACGTTTGCAAGATTTTTATTTGGGCAAGCCAGGGTCAAAAATTCATTCATAATTCCAGAAATTTTTACACTGCATTTGTACAGCATATATTAACCTTCTCAGAGTTTTCAATGATTTCTATAATATTATAATATATGATTTCTTATTATTCTAAATGATGTCATTATTTAAAGGGTTCTGTCTTTAACCAAAATTGAGATAACACGAAATATTTTGAAGATCTCTGATAGCAAATTTCTTCTAAGTCCTTCACACTAAGTATATTTGATATATTCCTATAGACAGACATGCTGAAGGACGGACAAGCGAATATTTGTACTTCCTCCTATCATCCGGTTTGTTAATTAAACGAAAAGAAAGTGCCACCACCAGTAGACATACCTAAATAACTAAAACATAATTTAGAATCTTGGAATCCACTGGATTTCAAAATATCAGGAAAAAGAAATAATTCAGAACTGTTATACGAAGCATTATTGGCAATTAAAACAGGAATACAGAATACGAAAGAATACTTTCACTGGCAGGTCATTTTGTCAGTAAAATAAAGGCTTATGAAGGCATAAATACTGTAGTGTTTTTAAAAATTTATTTTGCAAAACGAAAAATCTAATCATATTTTATTTTTTTACTTTTTCATTTCGATTATTACATATTTTGAAATCTCGCATCTGATATTTCATAATTTTCATTCATTTCTGGTTATATGTAATTACTAAGATATGTTACACTTTTTTGCAGTTTGTTTACTTTTTGCTTACATTTTTATTTTGTATACAACAATTAATAATGAAATTTAAATTAAAACTTTATCTTAATTGCACACATTATTTAATTAATTTCATAAAAGGTCATATTTTAGTGAGTCTTCTGAATTTCAAATATTATTCGCGTCAATATAACTTGAGCTTGATAATATATGATTGGCAATAAAATGTAGAAAACGGCACTGTAGTGGAATATAATCAATATATTTAAAAAATAATTTTTATGAGCTCAACTCTATAGTCCGGAGAATAAAAAAAAAATCAGGATTCAGCTGACTCAGGCTTCCTGAGTCGGCTCAACCCTGAATATCAAAGTTCATTAAATTTCATTCAGTCCGAAAGGCACTATTACTGTCATGTAAAATTGTTTCGTTAATATTTGTCAAAGAATGGTCCGGTTAAATTCGAAACTTGGCTGAGATATTTTAGTGGGTCTTCTGAATTTCAAAAGTTATTCGCGTCAATATAACTTGAGCAGAATTACTGCTGTATGTAAATTTTAAAAGGTTTGCCAAATTCGACTTCTTCAAACGGGGTCGACAGATTTTTTTTATTCTTTTTTAATGATTCCAAGTAACGAATTTCAATTAAAACAGTGGTTTCAGTATGAATATAATACGCTTAGGCTTAGAGAAACTCGCTTAAAACATTAAACTGTAGTTTTCTCAGCGTCACTTTTAAATCTCTCTCCCTCCAGGCAAGAGCGGTAGATTTCTTTCTGGGAAATCTGGACTTGTGTCTGAAGGTGGGGAGAAAGGGAATGGCTTAAACTTTTACATAATTATTAAATCCTTTTTTTTTCTTTCCATCATATACCGAATTCAATGGATGGTGTTTTTTGAAGAGCAGTTTATGGTTGAGATGAGAGATTTTCGCCACTCTAAATTGGGATTGGTATAAACTAACCCCATCTAAGGGGGGGAATGATAAATATTCTAATATCATATATAAGGAATTGTCTAATTTTTTTTCTTTCATTTATTTTTGTAGTTGTTATATTCTGCAAAACAGGTTTATTATTCCTTTCCATATTGATAATATGTAACTCTCCTGGCGCCTGTGACACAATTTCCCCTTATAGATCACTCGCGAAGATGATATTGTTTGTGCGTGCTTCGCATTCTTCAATAACCCAGCAACAGCCTGCTAACGATTAAAAATGTATTAAGTTGGGATCTCTTAGTTCCAAACTTGACTATCACAGAAACTCCTATTCTGTTTTGTCGCCGTATCCACCCCCCCCTTCTTCCTCCCTACAGCGGGTACCCCAGGTGTTTACGACATCTCCCAACCTGGACTGCACTCGACATATCGAATGCAGGAAAATTACTCAGGCACGAAAAGAAACGCATGGTGTCCGTCCACGCGAAGCAACAACGACCTTGGCTTTAACACGAGAGAAATAAAGGCAATGTGCATGCTTCGAGCTACGGGACCATCATTTTACCGATTGTATTTATTCTGGTGATAATAAGGGATGCGGGCCCCTCCAATCGATCAAACACCTGATAATAAATCCAATCTGGCAACGCTCGGTAGGCCTGATATTGCACAACGCACCGCAACGGGCAGTCCATCGAACGTCTTTCGTTCGTGAAGTGAGGGTTTCAATCTCTGCGCGTGACTGATCGGTTGCTTTTCATATTTCAGCGAGTACATAGTCCAGAGAGTGACCATATATTTTGCAAGCAGAAAATTCTCTAAAAAATAGGTCTTTGTGCCTTTCTTTGTCAAATCCGTTTGCATACAATCAAACATTAATATTAAACGTACAGAGTTTTTTGTGCTGACTTTCTTCTGCACGCTCCTGCTCAAGCAAAACTGGCATGAAGTTTACTTTCCATAAAAGAGAGTTTGTGTTTAAAAGTGTTGACGCATTTACTGACTGAACAAATAATATAACATATTTGTGTAATGGGAGTTAACAATCTGGACATTATTAAAAAATTCAAGCGGTCTGCACTCGAAAATTGCTAAACTGCTTTGATACATTCAGACCATCGGCTATTTATATTCCACACTATATGCAGACGACAGCTCCAGCATTTTCCTCCAGGAGTCGAACTCAATATATATATATATATATATATACACACACACACATAATATCTTTTTATACACTGTTATACAAATCGGTTTATGCAAATTGTGAAAGGAATGAAGCCAAACGAACTTCAGGAAACTTTCATTAAGGTTGAAGAAGATTTATTTTTATTTTTTGCTTGTTTTCATTAATCAAACAAAGTTATCGTTTTTAAATAACGTACGGAATAAAATGTAAATCAAAGTGTAAAATAAATTTAAGAGGAAATCACAATTTTATGCGATTATCCAGTTCATGAAAGTCTGTAACCCTATATAATCAGGCACCTTGATCTTGAGATCAAAAATGGAACTCCTTTTCCAAGACATTTCAGACGTCTTGTGTGTTTGGGTTTCACTTCATCTACTACCTGAAGACATTCATGAATAGTTCATGTCTCAGCGGTACTAGAACCCGCAGAGGGCAGGTTGTAGAGGTAGATTGGGCCGCTTGGGTAGCGTCCTACAGTCATTTTTACACTTTAAAACATGGTTTATAAAATAAAAATAAACAAATAAATAAAACTTAAGACTTTCAAAAACTTTTTGACATTCTTAAAAATCTTGAAGACTTTCATTAAAAAGTATGCAAATCTGAACGTTATGAAGACATGAATGAAAGTTGATGCACTTCTAAGCATGGCCACCAGGTGCACACATTTGTGTTATCAGTATGATGGTTAATCATGTAGTAGGAAGTTCGAATTTCAGGGCTCTGTGAATTGAGATCTGTGGCCATTGTTTTGAGCATGTTTCAATCAGAACCACCTAGCAGTTTGCAGAGAAAGACGGATGGCCTTCAACGCAAATGTAAAGATTTCAGACAAACTTCATCAGGAATCCTCAAAAGCTCTGAAGATTAAGTAGTTAATAAGAATGACTTAAGTAACTGTAACTAAAACTTTAAAGTTGTCTTCATGATGTATGTTTCACTTCTCTAAATCTTTCAGAATTTTTGTAAAAAAAGGGCTTCATTAAGTACACACTATTTGTGTTAATCGTGTATTTGAACAAAAGCCATCATATGTTAAAGTATCCGAACTAGCAGATCACTCATATAAGATGCCATAGAAGCACCCTGTGATTCATTCCACCATGTAGATGGTGGAATGAATCACAGGGTGCTTCTCAAGATCATTTCCTCCACAAGTTTTTGAACAAAAAGTTTAAGACATGTACGATGCATGATCACATAAACTCATGTTTAAGGATCTCTTTTCCTTTTGATAGGTGTAATAAAACCCTCGTAAGGTGACGACGTGGAAAAGGGAAAAAAATGAGATCTCTCCCTTCCCGCAAAAAAATATGCCTTGTTGTTATGGCCAAGTGCGAAGCGCGAGGCAAATCAATCATTATTCACTAATGAATATATATTTGTCTGATTACGTTACTTTATAACTTCGTTTGTATTTTGATTTTTCTTTCTTTCCTTTTTTAATACAGTTCTTGAGCAAACTCGCGTCTGCTTTCCTCATGTCCTCTACCATTTTTCACATAGTGGGACTTCATGCATACTGCTCTAATCCCAGTTTTATTAGATAAAATCCTGTTTTAATGCGTTGTATGAATATAATTCAGACAACGCATTAAAACAGGATTTAATTCTTAATTCAAGATAATTAGCTTAAGGAGTGGAATTCTCAAACTCAGTTTCCATTTTGATACTTTCATTTTTCATCAATCCTTCATACTTTTTTTTTTACTGTACACAAACTAGCTAGTGAATATAATACACAGGTTAGTTAGAGTTACGATAGGAAACTTAAGCAGATGAGTTAAGTATATTACTCCATTTTTCATCGACTGTGTTCTTCTCCAGTTTGTCTGATTCGCGGGATGGAAAAAAGTTACCTTCCGCAAATCCTTCTACTTTCTTATGAGACTGCTTAATGGCCTTCAAATAAAATATCGTCGAACTGAAGTGTTACCAAAATCTATCGCCCCTACAGCTACAAATGCGTCATTGATGTGTTATTCCTGCGATTAACTATTCCATTATTTCGCTGGAACAACATATCGATGACGCATCTGTAGCTGTAGGGACGATAGATTTTGGTATTTACATTGAAACACACACTAAGAATAAATGACTTGATTATTCTGGCAAACTGTGGTTTCAGTGGAACTGATCAACGCCATGCAAGCGTTGATCAGTTCCTAAACGTCCTTGGGCAAGATTGTCTTTTCAAAATCTTGCCTGAAATCATCCGTGAGCTTACACACTGGCTATAATGTCTATGACCAAGTTAGCCTAAACTAACCATGCCCTGATAAAACTGGTGGGCTTCTCCCAGCTGAAAAGCATTTCAGCTGGGAGAAGCCTACCAACCTCAACAAAGCGTTACAAGCTCTTTACAAAAAAAAACTTTTTTCAATGTCCACTGTCAGATTTCTGGTATGGTAAAACAGATTTAAACATGACTAAATAAAGTGAAGCTGTTTGGGATTGCTCACCAACTTATGTATTTATTCGACTGAAAATAAAAGCTGCAGACCGGTATATTTGATTGTTCCTCCTTCATAATAAATCCGATCACGCACAGGACAAGTAACCTTATTGGTGTTTATTAATAGTTTACAAGTCGGTGCAAATTGCTGCAATTTGCACCGATATTATTACTACATTATTATTACATTATTATGGCGGTCCTGAAGCACACAAAATGGCGACGTCAAATCCTAAACATCATATTTAGACGTTTCATTTAGATTTCTAAACATGCATTTAAAATGAGAATAATAAATGGAGAATGAAAAATAATTTCTACTTAAAACATTTCAGTAGTAATTCAAGTTTACTGACTTACTTTTCGAGGATATGATACATTTCAATCCAGAAATTTTAAACGCTGCACAGAAAAACAAAGTTTGCTTTTGTCTTTCGAGATGCAAATGATCCTATAAGGAAAGATATGCTCCTAAAATGCCTTCGTTTCAAATAAAAACAATACATTCAGAATTCTGAAAAAAATGAGATTGAGTTATATTTTAAAAACACAATTTTTCACAAGTATTTTGTCATAACTGCGTTCTAGGCTTTACTACACTCTTTAATACTTATACGATATACTTGAGAGAAAAGTTTGAAGGGTGAACCGTTATATCGTAAAGCTTCTTTACAGACGTGCACTGCGTCGTGTGAAACTCGAATTATTTCCATCTGGTAGCGAGTGAAAAAATGTACACAATTGTCTGGGGGAGTGTAGTTAAACTACACTCGAGTATCAATAATTTTTTAGCGAAGGGTATTGTTTCTTTATTCACAAAAATATTGCAAGCTTGGAACTTTTTATTTGTTTACTGTTTTCATTAATTTCTTCCGTTTTAGTATAAGTGTGGATGCCATAAAACATTATTTTTTAAAACAAAAACTGGCATCGATTAGGGATATAATTTATTGCTTTAAATAACATTTTAAACGATATTTTTCATTAGGTGAAGAATAACACGAAGACTGCCCTCTGATGCCGATTTGGGGCTTCACTTAAGCTTCACGACCTGACAGTATACTTGTGCATTTACAGTAATTTGTATTCCGTTATGTTGTTTGATTGTGGGCTTTCTCCGGTAGAAAATAGCACTAGACATATGTAGTGTGTTTTAGTATCAATCTCACACAACAGGGGTTACGCAAACTATAGCATATTTAATTTCCTGATAAGCAGGTTTCATGGTGGTTACGAAATACGAAACAGCCCCCTTTCTTCAGGTATCGAAAATTGTGCATACAGAAAAAAGTCAACGGTGATATATTTACAGGGAAATACCCTCCCACATTCCGAATTTGCTCTTTTTTTTTTTAATGCAAATCTGGAGCTCGGAAGTCCACGACACGCCAACAAGCCACAGATCAAGGTGAAGTGTAACTAGTCACGTGCGTCAGCTGCACACACATGATGACACGTCGTCAGACAAATTACCGTCTATGTTTTCTGAAACAAAATCAGCAGATTAAATCGCTTATTTAAGAATCAATGAGGGTGTATGTGTTATATAGCCAATCTATTATATCTTACTGAGAAATGGATAAAATATTAACCTGTCCTAAAAGTTTGAGCATTTTTTATCCCTACTACTACTCATTAACGTTTCAGTAACGTAGTCGGTAAACGATGAAAAATGTTGTAAAATTCATCGCAGAATTCCGAGAGCCCTCAAGAGTAGAATCTTCAGAGTTTTCATATGCCAGCACGTGATAATGGAAAGGGGGCGTTAAGCTTCCCAATTCATTTTATCTTGTTTGTATTCTGTTAATCTAGTAATGCTCTGTCATCGCTATCAGCGATTTTGCAGGTCTAGTGAATGTCATTCACCGCCTTCGCTATGAAATATGCGTTCAACAATAAGTTCCGAATAAATAGTTTTCCTAACTGTTCGAGTGATTCTTGCTACATTTCGTCTAAAATGGATTGTAACGGTTTTCTCAAAATCGTTTTATATTCATCTTCTCTACAGTTTTCGAGGAGCTCCAGTTACCGTGAGTTCCCCTTTTTCTGCGAAATCGTTCAATAGCCGTAGAAAACCGAAGCGTTGCTAAACAACTAGAGTCAGCTATTGGTTTCATAGACGCCACCAAACGACCTGAAAAGCACAGCACCTATCTCATGGGCTGAGACGGCTCCAGCTAGCAATTTTTGTCGGCTATTGTCGTTCATCGGAAAGCACACCTCTCATTGAAGTCGGCTGCACGCGCCCCATCTGGAGCCCTTACTAGTTGTAAAAGCGGCGCGAGAACTAAGAGATCGATTTTTTTCTCCCTTCTTCCTTCCTCTTTCCATCGTAGAAGAGAACGCGAATTTACGAAAAGAGATCGAAGCCCGAAATCTTTTAAGGATGCCTGTTTATGAGTAGAAAATTGACTTGGCAAGGCATGTGATACAATTTTCAAGTTAGGTAAAGAAGGGCTTCGATCGACGAGAACGCACGCGGTAATGCTAATATGGAGGAGAGTGCGTCAGATACCCGCTAAGTGGGGGGCACGAGCGTGATCTCTTCATTTGGTCCGATAACAATGGCCTCCTCTATCTCTATTTCGTCTGACTTCAGCACTCTTCTTGAAGCGGATGCTGAAAGAAACCGTGAAGTGGTACGAAGCATTTTCGAAATACTGTTAGCGTCATCGTTTAATGTAAATTTATTGCCTATCTTTTAAACGTGTCACTCAAGACGAATTTAAAGAAGTTAGAACACACGGCTTTGTGCTGTAGTGCTCTTCTTAGTAAGTACGTTCCGTGATCAGGATCGCTTCCCCTAGAGCATCCTGTCTTTGAAAATTTTCTGTGCCAATGGCCTCTCACATTATATCGAAGAGAAACATCTATTGCTATTGTTAACATGCCGAAAAGCAGACCACTTACCTGCAAGTTTTTGTGATTTATTAAAAAAGTAGAGGAGGGAAATGTAGTTAAAATAAGATGTTTATGCTGTTTTTCTTTATTGCCTTTACCGTGTATAAAA
Source organism: Typopeltis vanoorti (assembly GCF_054136105.1). Lineage (NCBI taxonomy): Eukaryota > Metazoa > Arthropoda > Arachnida > Uropygi > Thelyphonidae > Typopeltis > Typopeltis vanoorti. The sequence continues at coordinate 9,716,633 of NC_143550.1, read as the reverse complement.
TTGCGTTCTTTAAAGGATTTCTTACTTTAAACTACCTTCCTGGCTTCGCTAAATTTCTCGATGGGTAAATCCTTCACCGTAGAAGATCCATCTGAGGTTGATAAGAAAGAGAAGATTACACGCAAGCAAAAACAGTCTTATACACATCGCTTAACAGGATGTACAGATTGCTTTGAAATTAACTGACGATCCATGGGGCACAGACAAGTTTTGATAAATATGGTTTGCTGAAAGAATAGTTTTTATCAAGTCTTTAACATCTAATTCACAGTGAAAACCACTAATTAAAGCAATTATTCCAGTCAGTAATTCATTCATTTACATGCGAACATATTCACGAATGTATGTACACTTCAATTTAATTGTGTAATAACAACAAATAAGCAACTGTTAATAAGCAGTGCAATACATGCAATTTCTATGATGCAGAATAAACAAACACTGATATTTTGTACATCATTTGGTTCATTTTATTTTCGCTTCATCGATATATTCACCAATCTCTCCATCGACGAATCTCACGATTTTCTTTTATTGTTTCCTATTAAAGTGCAGTGCATGACTTCTATTTGATGATATGGAACTCTCAATAAATCTCGTCTACAGAAACAGTCAGTCAGAAACGGTTTGTCTTGGTGTTAAATGATAAATCATTATTTTGTAGGATTGTAAGAGTTTTTCTCTCTTTCTCAGCTGTCTTCGGACGTATTTTATATCATTCTTCGCAAATGACCAAACGAAAAACTTCCATGGGATGGCTATTCACTTAATTAGTTTAAACTCATTTCTAAGCAGTGTTCTCTTCAGAACAGGAGTATAGCTTTATGTTTTGATTTCATTCATTTTTAATTAGATTTACACCAAAGTAATATAATTCGGTTCAGTGTAACTGTTTAATCTAGGTCTGGTTTGCTGCTATACTCTTACGCTATAAATGTAATGAACAAAATCTGTTTTAGATTTCAACTTTTTGTATGGTTGGTTCATTTCATTTATTTGGTTTTCATGTAAAACAATTCAGCATTAATCAGACTCAATCCGAAATCTACTGGCATCAACATTTATTTCCAAGTCAAAACCAAACTTTCAAGATATGCTTAAAAGTAAAAGAGCTGAACTTTTAAGAGACCAGTCACACTCATCTAAGATTATAGATAAAATGTACAAACCAGTTCAATAGTTATGAGGAATTCATACAGCACCCACTTTCGAGTATAAAAATAATTTCTCGAATCTCTATTGATCTATGAATCAATGCAATTAACAATGCTCATCCCCAATAGATATAGAACGTATAAAGAAAAAAGCATGTACTAACATGCAAGTTTCTTCATACGTTCTGAGACTGGAGTTTGAACAATCACTGTGGATCTCGTTATAAATAAATAATTTTATTTTTCATTTTTTTTAACAATGCAATATAGCATGACTTCCAAGTAAATAACATCCCAAGTGCGATCGCCTACTTCCCCAGAACACGAACTATAGAATCAAATATACAAGAATATGGATACACGCACTCTCCACTGAATTCTCCCTACAGTTCCCATTTTGAAGATTCGATTTCAAATTTTGAACATTTAATTTCCACATTTTCTTTATGATTAGATGAAGTTAGCAATGCAAGTCGGTGAATTGTGCATACTGTGAACAAAAAATACCGTGGATCTACAGTTATTATTATTGTCTTATTAGGACATCTGCCTGAAGTGTCAGCGAAAAATTTTAACCAAAGGAATTACGGGTCCTTTCGGGGTTCGTGGCTTTCAGTCATAGCAGTACGTAGCCAAAATAGTTTTTCTTGAAGGTAGAATTACCGGATAGCCAACTGCAAAATTTCGGTAAAAAAGTTAGTATATGTTTGTATATACGAATCCATCAACATATAACATCCTTTCTGTTTTTTATTTTATTTTTTATTTTTTATAATAAAAAAAAAAGAAAAAAAGAAAATAAAAAAGTTAGTATATATTTATATATACGAATCCATCAACACATAACATCCTTTCTGTTTTTATTTTATTTTATTTTTTTTTATAATTTTCAGCTTTTTCTAATTTATGCCACCCTTAAATCAGAAGAGATGCCTATTCTGTGCATATGAAAATAATTCTATTCTAAGCATTTTACACACATTTTTAATTTTGGATACTCGTTTAAAATGCCACCTGCCTTATGTAGTAATTTTACATTATTTATTTATTTATTTTTAAAGCTTAACTTTTTAAGCCCTTATGTCTCATTTTTATGTCTTGAAGTACATAACTTAGTGTTAACTCATCATGGATGACTTGAAATTTGGAATCTATAAAATTTGACTTAGATGAAATTATAATTGTAAATCAGAAGTTTGGCATAAAAACGCATCTCTTAAGGAATTAATTTCCACATTTCATTTTCATATTAATAACGAACAGCAAATAAAAAATAAAGTAAATAAATGCATTCCTTTAATAAATATTACAAATGTGCATGTGACAAATGTCATAATCATCATTCAAAGACCTCTTGACTACAGAAATGTGTGAAAATTGGCACACGCAAACCAACACTCATACATCAGTGATTTATAATGTTACCCAGATGAATAAATAACAACCCCATTTCCTCGGGAGTGTGCTGTATGACATTTATATTTTGAGCTATTAAATACTATCAAACTTAATTTATAGTGCAAAAGATTCTACACTGTTGCCAGTTTTTCTAATATAAAAACATACCAGAAAGGTGTATATATATATATATTTTTTTTTTTTTAATTTTTTTTTTTCACTAACCTTGTAGTTATCAAAGGTGGAACAGTTTTCAAATATAAAATCACTCCTATGTTACCGTGTTGTTTTATCTTACGAATATTGGCTGGACACATTTTGAACAATTACTGTGGACATTCTTATAAGTTCTTTGTTTTTCTCTTCATAAATTTCATTTCCACCAGTTTTATCATCCACAGTGTACTCACAGCGGAAAATGATTTTTGCCTACAACTGCAGTATGTGGTCGCTGGATCTACTAGGCTCTTTGCCTGCAGCAGTTTCGCAGTAGCCTCTCTCTAGCTGACCTCCCCGGTATTCATTCAGAACAATGTTAATCCAGTATTACACACTACACTTCGGTCGCATATTAGAGAACCGGTGTTGGCAAATTATCAGCTCAAGATCGTGCATCTACAGATGGAGGAATCTCTCTCTCCTGGTGGCTGCGATGTGACCCCAGTAATCCATCATATGAAATGTAAAATAGCAGCTGTATGGATATAAAAGTAATCAACTGAAGGTGCCTCCTTACATGTACAATATTAGTTTCTTATGCGAAGGCCGGTGTTGTCATCCAAGCTAAATAATGTAGTTACCTGAGCTTCCAAACAGCAGACGGTTATGAAATCGAGAAGGATATACAGTATATATATATATATATATATATATATATATATATATATATATATATATATATATATTCAGTCTCGAGAATTCAGTTCCAAATATTGTAATACTACTGCGAATTTTCCTCACAATTGCTGTAAGTGTTGCCAGTCGTGAGAGGATTTTTTCTGAATAAAATTGATTAAGAATTACCTACATTATTATGAAATAGACTTCGCCAATGTCATCGACTATTTTGCTAACAGAAAAGCAAGAAAAATAATATTTTAGAATGTCGAAATTAAAGTTATACTTCAAAAATAAACATATTATTTTAATTTATTTCCATATACGTCATTTTAACTTTTTGTAGTATTGTTGGTGTGTATTGAGAGGGGCGGCAAACTTAGGGTTCACCCAGGGCATTAATTCACGCTTTCGTAGTATATAAAGTTATCATTCTGTATAGCCATTACTTGTTTGATATTGTTCAAAGTTCGTAATTACTTGGAAAACCCACAACGTTTGAATGGTATAAGGAATGTTCTAGTTTGTTAGCAAAGTCAAGCTCTATTCTAGTGCCTTTTAATAATGAATTAGACCAGTGCATTAACTCCAGACATTAAAAGATATCAAATTTCAAGTCAAATACATGCCATTCAACTGGAGTAGTTCTTGTTCACGACTTATCTTTCTCTGAAACTCTTGCACATTAAATAATATGCCGTTGATTTTAAACCTACCTCACTAAAGGCAAACTTCGGAGCCGTCAGGAAAATCAGACTTGGGGTAAGGGGGATGTACAGTTCTTTTCCATTTCCCTATAATGGTCCTTTTCGATTATTTTAAACAGTATATCGATAAGTGCAGATGAAAAAATGAATAGGATTTGTTCGCTTACATTGCTACTAAAGGAATTGAACTTTTATCTAACACAGTTTCACCACATGCATCTGCAATAGTCATCACTTGTTAAAGCGATCGACCTGCGTTAATTTAAAGTTGAAAACGAAGTAATAAAACTACCGACAACTGATATGAAGAGTCTGTGGTCCATTTTACGTTAGTAAGCTGATAATTAATCTGATATCAGTGGGAACAGCCTTCCATTATTCGAAACTAAAACTTCCAAAGAATCTATTCACGTGCTACTCAGAAACGGTTATGGATTTTTCTACGAAGCGCCATCTAAGCACTGGCGCCCTCTAGACCTGTTTCAAGAGAAGTGACGCTCCTTATGGATGTCTTTACACCAAAAGAAGTAACTAAAAACGATGCAGTCATGGGAGCGTTTAACGACTTGGCAGGTTTCTTTTTCATTTTTTCCCCTTATAACCAAGAACCTAATTGCTTGCTTATTTTAAGCATGACAGTGAATAGTCACGTGGTTGAAAAAGTGGAGAATCGCGGCGTGTTAAACATACGTGTATTGTGCCAACCGCCCATAGATCTCTACACTAAACCTGTCTTAGCAATATGATTCTAATAGCCTCTTACCGGCAATTATAGAATGACTACTATGGACTGCAGAGCACTTAGGCGGCCGGCCAAATGAACAGCAAGGGGCATTAACTACCAGGAACTGCAGCTGTGCGGTTTCCAGCCTACGTGCACGCATGCGCAGTTTGACCCATGGCTCCGCGAACTAGCAGCGTGCATGTGCAGCGTGCTTGGCATTCGTCGTGCCCCTTCGGGGACGATTTCACCTCGGCTGACACATCGTGACAGCAGCCGTGACTGCTGTGAGTTTCCCAAGTGCTGATAAGCCGCAGTCGCAGGGAGTTCGCCTGATAGCGCTCAAGTGCTTGGCGCGCGACGTCGGTGAGTGCTAGCTAGCTAGACCCATTTCCCTCCTCCTCCTCCTCCTAGAGACAACTGTTCAAGCAATCTTCCACAGCAACGAAAGACTGACTAGCATTTCCGTGCTGCCGTCTCTTTTTTCCCCCTCTCTCTATTTCGACCTTCCATTCTTTCAAATTTGACGCACCTCGTTTCCTGAGACTGCATGATTTTTCTGTGAATGGAAAGTCTTGAAGGAGTTTAGTTTATGTGAGTTTTGCGGTGGTGGACACGGAACGCTTTAGCGGCATAAAATGTCAAGTTGACAAAGGAGAAAAACGGTGGAGTTAATGGTTAGCCTTTGAAACTCGAGTAGAGCCTGGTATTCGTCGCTGCTAGCTCCTAATCTACTTAACCCCAGGCCAGGACTGACGCGTAAAAGCGTTCCAAGCCAGCTACCAATCACAGCACATTATTTATTTTCGTGTGTCGCGCCGACTGAGCTTACACTTCTCGTCAAACGATCGACCGAGTGCTTGGTTTCTAAACAGAGACAGCTTTTATGGCATCAGCAGATTCCGAAATCCTTAGAACTGTACCAACGGAGATAATTTTAATTGTTTTTTGTTTTATTATCACAGTCACGGTTTCCTACCCCAAAGCATATTCGAGTTTGTTGTTATTGACATCAAGTTGGGACCGGAACTTCAACAACTAGGAGCAGATAGAAATCGGTTGGAGAGGGACCTGTGCTGCTCTTCCTTGGGATTCGCTAATCCAACTTTCAGACGAGCAAGTTGTGAGCATCCTCAAAACAAAGCAGCTGCTGTGCACCCAGTATGCAGCACGAGGGAGGCTGCTTACCAACTTCCCCTACTTCTCAACCGTTCCCCATGCCTGCTGTGACGGCTGTACGGACCTGGCATCCTCACGTGTATGGTAAACCGCCTAAACAACCAACGCCTCATTTTATCGTGGACATTCTCGGACTAAGAGAAATGTCGCCCAAAGAGAACGTCTCTCCCGTACCAACTCCACCATCCTCTTCTTCCTCCGCGGCGGTGGTGAACGGCGATCACGGCAGCGGGATTCACAGCTCAGCGGTGACGACGTCCGAAGAGACCGAACACAAATTCACCGAACAACCACTGAACTTGTCGTGTTCGGATGGCAGGCGAACGGATTCTCCTGCGCCTTCAAAACCTTCCGTTTTCAGGGGGTTCAACAGGAATGTCGAAAAGCAGATGTTAGTAGCTGGGGACGCTTCTCCGAAATCCGTTTCTACCACCGTAACAACACACAGTACCCAACCGCCGACGGAGGTTTCGGTAAAGACGCCGCCGCTGACGCACATGCCATTGTCGAGTCATGCCACTTCTCCAACACCAAGCGTCCGACTTCCTAGTTATGGCGTAAAGACCTGTGACCCTCAAGGAAAGTCAGTAGCCTTGACACCATGTGAGAGTGCCAACAAAACAGTGACATCCACAACTCCAGGTGAAACAGATAAACCTCCCGGTGCAACCAAAGGTAAGATAGCGATTAGCTTTTAAACTCTTTCTACGTTTAAGCCTTACTTTTAAAAATAAATGAGATCTCCTGTTGTAGCTGAGAATTACGATGTTTCAAGTCAATCTTTCACCACACGAATTGCAAGCTGCTTACCTATTTCTCAACGCGTTTTACTGACTAAAGTGATGTATCATTTCGCAGCACTTAACAGTGCCGCTATCACGTCCCGCGAAACGATGCGATGTCTAGGAGATGTTTAGTAGATAACATATTATCACTTACTCTTAGGCGTATATAAGGGAGCATCGAAAAACCGGAGGTATGAACTTAAAATTTAGTTTCAGTTAGCTATATAAAAAGATTAACTGAACATGTGATATCTTGCATTCACTTGTTCGGCATTCCAAATATTAATTTCCTTGAATAAGGACTTAAATCTATCTTGAAGATTTTCCGCTTGAACTTATAAGATTCCGCACCATCTTCTTCAAGGAAAAATTTCAGGTGACGTGTCGAGAAAGAGAAATTTACACGGTGTTCATTGATTTCAATTTAATGACGAATGTGTAAACAAAGGAAATGAAAGGGTGGCATAACTTCCAGCAGTTTTCCTACGGTATTACATGGGCAGTCAAGTTTATTTTCTTTTAATCACAGGTGATATATCTCAAAGAACTAATTGAATTGTTTTCTTCATTAGATCAAATTACTGACGATGATCTAATGATCCACGCGCAGTCTAACATTTCCAAATTAGAATTCCCCTTCAGTTGTTTTATAGTGGAAAAACAGTGGCCAACTTTCTTAATGGATTCTAGTTAATGCAAGGGGGTAAATGAACTTCAGTATATTCGGTGCTGTGGCTTATTTGGCTAAGGATGAAAAAGCTGGATCCTGTGACCGTTACGAAGCTACTTTGAATAAGACATTACGCTAGCAGAAATTGTTCCTCAGAATATAATAATGACCATAAATAAATAATTAATATTTCTCTGCCTTGGTCAATGTGTTATTGCTGTAAATTAAGATCCGAAGAATATCGTTGTTCTTATTAAGAAGAGTTTGACTAAGCAAGAGGCATTTATTGCTCATAATTGCATGTGTTTGGCAGAATATAAAAGCATACCTACGGAATTCGATTACAACTTACTTTATGGAGATGCTTCTCTGGTTTCTGCCAGTTGCTTCTAACTAAACATGTGAAATTAAGAGACCGTCTGTAAGCAGTCCTCTCTACTGTCTAAGTGCAGACAGCAGGAGTTGTTTTATCTGAGGATCATACTAGAGTTTTTTAAATCTAGTGTTGCGCGTACACATTGATAATTTTTCGATTTTTTTCTTATCACAAGTAACACGTAATAAGTTATCTAAATATTATTCCAATCTAGAAAAAGTTCTCGTTTCTTTTATAACAATGCGACAATTCAATTTCTTAATTGATTTTTCCCCTCTCTCCCGACTACAAATATTTCGTAAACTGTTTCCACGTGGGGAAGGAGAATGGAAAAGAAAATTAAATGGCACTTGCAACAGGTGTAATATCCCTAAGACATCATCAGACTGTGATACTTTATATTAATTCCTTGTTTATCCTAGCGGTGTTCTGCAGAAAACCGAATTTTTTACAATACAAAGCCTTTCTTCATCTGTGGTTTTGTGAAAATGTGACTTTCATGTCAACCGACGAGTCTTATTCTAAATGCTAAGGTACATTCTAAAGTAAACAGAAAGACGATCTTTTCTCGGGAGCGTTAAGTGTGATAGCGCTAATTTCTTGACTAATTTGCTTATAAATTTTCAACTTATAAGCAAATCGGAATTTCCTTATGAGTTGAAAATTTTCTCCTGTTTGGAAAAAAAAAAAAAAAAAAACGAGATTTATTTTGCTCTTCACTTTTAAACCGTATAGAACCGGTTGAAAAAGTTTCTGAGAGGCAGTCTCTCCATGACAGCGAACTGTATTTTTTTCTCTTTCTTTAATTCTTTAAGACATCTTCAGTTTCATCATAACTCGCGTTATGATGAAGCTGAAGCAGTGCAAGCTGACGCAATTATAATTCAATTAAATTTCATTCTCGTTAATTTTCAAACATTTTAATAATAAATCTGATCTCCTTAGTGAGTACATGCTGCTAACCCTAATTAGTTGGGCAAAGATTTTCAATATTTGGAAAATATATTTCTCGCTTTCCACCTTACGAGATGATAAGAAGGTTGTAAAACAAAACCGTAACTGTCTTCAGAATCTACTTACGCTAACCAGTTCTCCACAACAGTATTGTATACTGTTGTGGAGAACTGGTTACAAAACTGCAAAACTATACAAAACTGCTCTTTCTCTTCTTCTCCTTAAGAGATTTTTGAGGTCTCTTTTTTTTTTTCTACCTGAAATTATTTAAATTATCCTTCATATATATATATATATATATATATATATATATATTATATTTCTTATGTAAAAAACTGGACATTTCAAGTTCTTTGTGGAAGGTTTTGTTGTAGTTCAATTTGCTTATAAGCGATCCAGACACGAAGTATTTTAACAACGCATTATAACTGCTTTTAATACGTTCAAAGATCCTAAAGATAACCAGAAGGTAAAATAACAAAATAAAGCCAAAACTTTACCATAACATTATCTCTATTCTGTTTACTGATCTTGAGACCGATTCAGAAGTTTACCACTTCTGTGATCAAGGAAGAGAATGCCCGTAATTTCTGTTTGTTGTTCATGCCTTATGAGAGAGTATTTTACTTCCAAATCGAGGTTTACTGGTCTCTTTGTTGCTACAGGATTTCTTATGTTCTCCTTTTACAGCATTATTAGTCGCTCATTTTGAGTGAATAGTGAGCTGATTTTTTTAGCTTAGGATCATTTTATTTATTATTATTATTATTATTATTATTATTATTATTATTATTATTAGTCAATCGTTACCGTAAACTTGCACAATATAATAATAATGACATTGAAAACATTAACAGAAAGCATAAATACAACAGATTGTAACGAGACCTGGCACAGAAAGTGAAGTGCGAAGCCTATCGTATTCTACGAAGAAAAATCTTTTGACAAGCTTTAGTGTCATTAGCTGACGTTTTAAGAATAAAGCAAAAAATGACCGCTGCAGTAATGTTGACTTTCAAACGACCATTACATAACTCTGTGTAATGCGGTTTGCTGTCATGACAAATCACAGCTTCTTTCTTTCAGTGATTTGTTATTATGTTTCTCGTATCCGCTCTCCTTTGTCTCAGCTAGAGAGGCACGGAACGTGACACTTTAGTAGACATGAAACGCTGGATCATCCTTATTGTGTCAAATGTTTTCTGCTGAAGTGAAATCAATTATGTTAAGTGGTTTCTAACTTATTGTGACTGGGCTAGTTCGGTCACTAGAAACCGAACGTCCCCGAAACATAAAGCAATAGAAATTTTCACAAGGCAATCGGCATTTAAACATGTTTTGAATGTGTGACTGGGCTTCGATTAGGTCTTCTGCTTTAGAATAAATTGCTGCAAGGAGTAATATCCTTAAAATATGTAAACACTACACGATACACTTCGCAGCCAAACGGAACACGCGAAATATGCAGTCAAAGCATGGTCTCCATTTTCATGAAAGGTACTCATATTACAGATTCGAAGCATAAACGAACACTCTTTGTTCTCTTGGACATTTAATTTTCATTTATCAGGTTGTATTATTAGGTGCACCAATGTTATCGACTTTTTCAAATATGGCGACAGATTTATGGAAAGGCACTTGAAGACTTGAGAAGATGGAGAAAAGACTAAATATACGCACTGTTTTATGATTTTATAAAGTGTATGTCTGTTTCTTCAAAGATCAAAGCTGATTTGTTCGTCAATCAATCCTTCCATCTTAAGCTTGGAACAAGAATGCCTATTTTTCATTTTATCTATTGGGTTAGCCACTAGTCGGCAGTCATTTCGGATGTATTTTGTGTGTTATACTATAAATTGGTAAATCATCAAATTTGATATTTTGCTTCGAAGATATTTTGATATTTTACATTTCCGCTGGAAGCATACATCCATTGGAAACTGTTTATTTGACCAGTATGAACGATGATAATATTCATTTTGACCTCGGGATTTGAACCCAAGTCTTCTGTTACAAAGTTCACTTTTCTTTAATATTTTAATTCAGATGCTAAAAAGAACAAATCAGCCTAGTTTTATCGTCGATATATTTCTCGATAAACGATATAACGATTTTATAAAGTAAAATGGATTTTTTGTTCAAATAAAAAAGTTTACCAAATGTTTATATAAAACCAAACAATTTTTATTCTTATTCCAGTAGTGGACATTAAGAAAAATGTAAACTACGTGCATCTTTTAACCACTTTGCATGACATTCTTTACTTAATTGTAAACCCTCGGATGAACAACAAATGCCATTAACCTGGAAAAACCTGGGCATCCATTTAAGGTAGGCCATGTTCTAGTCCTTTTTCACAAGAAGCTGAGTATCTACTCACCTATTACGTTTTTTTTTTTTTTTTTTTTTTTTTTCAAGTCGGGACTTTTTCCAAGCAAGACAGGCAAACCGCTTTACCTACAACCAAATGCAGCCTACAGAAATAATACGATCGGATCATGTCCTTAACTGTATTCGAGTTAATTCTAAATAACCCAACTATACACGACTATTATAGTGGTGTAGAGAGTGAAAGCAATGAACTGTGAATTAGTAGCAGAGGATACTGTGCGATGATGGTTAGCCTACACAATATAAGCAAGGTGCACCAATACCGGTCTGTACCCAGAATGCTTCCTGGAAGGATGTATAACTCGAATAGTTTCGTCGAAGTGTGGGTAGCATTGTGATAAGTGTAAGGAAATCTGTTTGGCATAGTCTGCAGTATACTCCATTAGTTGCTTGTTCTGCTTACATCCCTAAACAGCGTGTATTATTTTTACATTTTAAATTTCAAAACTATGGATCAGTGTTAAGTAGGGACAACAGTGTTCTCTGCATCACTATTGGGAAATATTTCATATATTTAGGTGGAAGTTGATGCTCGTTGATCGCAACATTGTCGTATATCAGTTAGTATATTGGTCACATCACTTTAATCAATAACATCTTCGAATTATTTCTAGAAATTTTTTACATTCTCTCTCTCTCTCTCTCTCTCTCTCTCACACACACACACACACACACACACACACACACACACACACACACACACACACAATAGTTGCAGTGATAGCAGTCTATTACGTAATCCAGTTACTAGCCTGTACAATACAGAATATTTATATCATCATTTTCAGTTGCAGTACTGCATAATGAGAGCCATACTCAAAAATTCAAAACGTTCATAAGATGTTCAAGCAGTGTGAACGTGAATGATCCTGATTATGTGTAGAATTTCACAATAGTTTTTGAAGTTGTTACATCATTCAGCACTTGCCAAATTGGTAAGCTGAGATGATACATCCCGGTTTTCCAAACCTGCAGACTGTATGTTCGTATTCTACTGTGGCATAGAGGGTCACAAAAGTATTTTCGGATAGAGAATTTTCAATGGTCCGTTAACACCGCCACCCAGTTAACTGGATACTTGAAGGGAAAATGTACCATATTTGGTTTTTCCAGCATAGTTGCCAGATTTTTTAGCCCATCCGAATTGTTTTGCCAATCCACGGTACTCATGTGCTATTCGCTCACGGCCTTTTGTGATATAAACAAAAGTACAGCGGATAATGACCTGTTGCATAATATGTTTATGCATTTCTGGTATTTCATTTCTCTGGAGATGGAAATAATGTTAATGTAGTTACTAGATTGCAGTAATGAATTCTCTACTTGTCTTTGTCAAACGAAAATGAATAAGTCTCTTGAGGAGGGGACTTTACGTCTAAAAACCCATTTAGGCTAGACACAGAGAACAAATAATTAATAGGCATAAGAGACTTATTCAAATGGCTTTTTCATCGGAGCATACCTAAATAACCAACTAACTTTTTTCCCCCCGCTTCTTTCTCAAGATTAGATGTGGAATGAAAGACAGCACTGCTTTTTGCTCTAAATTAAAACCAGCAATAATTCAAAGCTATTAAGAACGGTTTTTTTTCGTTTAATTTTGTATTTTTAAAGAATTTTTGGATGTTTTTCGAGATTCCTTTTATCCTTTCTAATACAGTCAACGTTATGTAAAGTAATGGCAGGGAGCAGCATATTCCATGATTCATTCATTTCGACTGTTCGTTTCCTAGGAGTTGCTTTACTCACTCTGACAACATTCACAGTTCTAAACTTTCTCCAAGATCCATAAATGTGAAGTCATGATTGTCGCTAATTGAGCATAATGGGATGGCTTAAATTTTGCTGATTAAATTTTAGTTATAATATGAATGAAATCATCGTATTTTGTACATAAAAGTACTGAGAGAAGGTTTGAAATATCTCGAGTAATTACTTCGACAAAATGCATTATCATTTTGGTTAATTATTCTCGAACAACACTTTATGATGCTCATCGAGTTCGGTAGACAGCTAATCAGAATAAATAAAAGTAAAAAAAAAAATAAGGGCCAAAACAAGAAGGCAGCTTGTGCCTTTATAATAAATTCAACAGTTGAAATAACTGACGTAATCTTTGAGAGAGTACAGCTTCATACTCTGCAGCTCTATACATAACATCGAAAGACATTTATGTTTGTTTAGAAATAAAAGTATTTGATGTTTCTTTCTAAATTACATTCACATACTCGTCATTATTACCTTGATCATCTCGCCATTTATCCACAAGGGATGTATCAGATATTATAAACAGTCTATGCCAGTGTTTCTCAACGTGGGGCGTACGGTCCACAGGGGGGCAATTAGAAAATGTACATGTACATATGTATACATATTTATATTATACTTTTTCAGAACTTGGCTGACTATTATGCTAGGGGGGGGCATCAAAATCTTTGAGACGTTGAGGTGGGTCATGATCCAAAAAACGTTGAGAAACACTGGTCTATACAATTAACACTTACATCCACAAATGTTTTCTTCCAAATTTGTGCATTCTTTGTTATATTTGATTAGTTCTTAAATTTCCATCTTCGTAAAGCACCCCAAACTACATAAACTTACCAATATCTATCCTAGTCTTTCTTCGTGTCTTTCTCCTGCCGTATTTGTAATTTTTCATATTCCGCTCTGTTGCAGAGATCATGTCACCTTAGGTTAGATTTTGTTACACTTCCTTGAACAGAAATAGTGTAAAGTTCTTTTGTATCTATATTTTAATATGTGTATCGTGGATGCCATTCTGTCACTCCCCCTAAATTTCTCCAGAACATTGCCCATTACGTTCATAGAAGTTGCCAAAACCGGTTACAGTAACACATACAGTAGGTAGCTGTTGTTCAGGTTCGTGCTGAAGTGGCTAAGAAATATTTGTGAAATATCCATTGTTTGTGAATTGCATGTTTTATTCGCTACTTTGTGCCACAACTGGACTTTCTGGAAAGAAAAAAAAAATCCTCACGTCCTAAATATGATTCGAACCCATATGTTTTGAACTGCATTATGGGAGCAAGTGAATAGCGGGCATAATTTACATTAAGAAAACCAGTCAATGTGATTTTTCGTAACTTCGTTACTAAAGAAATCTTACTTCGTTTGCTAGAATTAATCGCTGGACTGCATGATTGATTTATAAACACGATACGCGACTGAAACACTGTATGATTTCTTTTCTATTCGTCCATACTTCCTACTTTTTTATGAAATCTCTGTTCGAAATTTAGCTGGTATACAAACTTGTTTCTGTTACCCTGCTCCTTCCCTGTATTTTTAATTACAGAATCGGCAACTTTATGCTCCTGTATGAACTTATCTCGAAAAGCCTACCGTTTTTGTCTTCCGAGTTTGTGTTCTTTCTCACCATAATGAACTGACTTCTAATTTTTGAAAGAAAATTAAAGCGCTTAATTGTCTGAATATCATACACATCATACACTGTTACAAAGAACAACTATATTTAAGCTGGATCGGCTGAAAATTTCAATTCGTGCAATACGATTTGATATAATTATTTTCTCTACTTCAAAGAGAAGGGGCAGAAAAATCACACACACACACACAAAAGCCATTCATTCTTCATGTCTCGTTTCACGGTGTTGGCTGTGAATTAGCATTGCTCAGTTAAATTTGTAAAAGAACAATTCTATGAAAAATAACACCGAAGGCAAATAGAACTTACTAGTTGGAGAGCGAAAGTGATTTTTTTTCAAAGAAAATGATGGCACAGTATTAATAGCCTCCGTTTTTCTCTCCTTCTCCTTGAAATTTGTCGAGAAAAGAGAAAACAGTTTTTCGGAGCATCAGTTCAGTGGAAACAATTCGCTTTCGAAAAGATCCATTGCGGAGATATTTGTTAAATTTAGGGCTTATGCCGGACTCATTTGTCCGGCATACTCTGTAAGCCGCTACTTACTCTCCTATTTTCCAACTAACAGTTTGTTGGTTTGAATCCTACTGCGAACATGGATGATCGTGAATGTATTTAGGTAATAAATGAATTACACCACCGAGTGCAACACCAACACTCTGCTAATGGAAGCTTCGAAGTGGTTTCATAATGTTTTGCTCTAGTGTAAGGAAGTAAACTTATCTAACTCTTAATCCATCCACCTATTGTTAATCTATGATAGATCTTGTGGATAAAGATTCACATAAAAAAATACCCTGCAAAAATTGGTGCCCCTTTGATTATTCTCTGTGCCGGATGTAATAAATCCACAGACTCTTGATATGTATATACGAATATTTCTTTGAATATGAAAAATTCGGTGAATAAAACGCAGTTTAATATTTTAGAAGCTCGAACACTTTCGATGATCTCGGCTGATTACCTCTGATCTACGGGATCCTGCAGAATGGAAGTTAATCAGTCTTAAGAGAAATTGGTGTTTTCGTAGTTTCCCTAAGCGCTGCTTTTTTCTTTCTCTCATTTTTTCATGTCAGCTTTTGACTGTAAAGCAAAAGTCAACTTTTAAACACTATCCAGTCACCACTATCCAAATAAGAAACGTGAACGGAAGTGATTGACTAAACCAGATTAATCCACTCTTTAAGGACTGTAATATTATATGTAGTAACCAATGTGAAGCAGTGTATTCTACATGTAGTTGTTTAGCACTAATTTAAATTTGGGCAAAATTATTGCAGTAAAAACTTCACTGCACATTTTGTAATATTTTAAAAATTTTTAAAAAGATACAAAAGAAAACCTTGAGAGTTTTGCCCATTGATAACGCCATTTTTTCCCTTTCTTAATAAAACTGGATCGCCACAAAATGGATTAAATTCGGAAACTAAACACGCTTCAACAGAAATGCAAATATAAAACAAAAATAAAAAAAAGTAAAAGACAAATAATATGTGTTTTATCTTCAGAAAATATAAAATTATTAAAAATACGATTCAAAGTATATTGCACTGCATAATGAATCTTTGCTGAATTTTTTTTTCCTATTCATTTTCTCTCAAAATAAATAATCACGGATTAAGACATGGCTTAAGAACAGCAAGAGAAAATAAATCAACTGTACCTTAGAAAGCCATTCAAGACAATTCTGGTTTTAAAATTATTTTTTATTGAAAATCAAAGGTGACATTTGCAGTGATAACTAAGCAGTCCACAGAATCCTTATGTAAAGTTCTCCTTAACCTTTTAGTACAAGATGAGGCAACGAGATGATGAAGTTGTGAAGTTTGCCCTCAAATATAGTATCAGAAAGTTTGTTTCGTAACTTGCTTATCCAAATAGTAGTTACAGATTGAGCAGTAGCTTGTTTTAAGTATGATATACCCACAAAAAAATAAAAAGAAAGAAAGAAAGAGAGAAAAAAAAAAGAAAAGAAAAGTAAAAAGATCACTGACAAAATGTGTTAAACTTGAAGTATTCATAATGAATATCTAAATCAAAGACAGAAAAACTCATGTATTTGGCATATTTATCTACATGTTGAAATAAATTCTAATAAAAAGTACTCAGTTGCTCTACTTTGCTTCAAGCGAATCATATTTGTAATTTTATGACCGTTTTATGTGAATCCAAATTGAAAATTATTGCAAAACTCTCGAACAGCTATTATCAAGGGAGGGCTATATATCAGGTACTCTGTATGGAACTTTTTAATGCCAATTCTGACCTCCAATTATTAGGATGGTGATCTCACACTGAGCATGAATCTCAGCTAAAGGAACAGAAATATGCATTACTAGTCAGTGTATAATAAGCTAAGATCTACCCCATGGCCATCCATGAATTTCAGAACACTGAAAATCGCGGTTTTCAAAGCAACTTTGCCATGACTGCTTGTGTTAGTCTGCAATCGTGGGTCAATTTAAATTTATATCCGCTCAAAATAAGAAAGATAAAACTGGCATTTAGTTTAATTTACGAGAACAAACTTCACAACTACTTTATAAAGGCAGTTTTCTAAACACCATGCGATCTCTTGAAATTTGCTATTGAAAGCAAATTTTTCATTAAAATTCGAATTCTACTGTTTCATGTTTTGGGCAGTGCGTGGGGGTAAAGTTGAACATAAAAGATAATAAAACATAGCTAACAACTAAAGGAACAGAAATATGCATTACTAGTCCGTGTTTAATGCATCCAAAATAAACTGCGTGGAAAGAATTAAACGGACACCCCCTATAGGCAAGGTGCATCGTGCCAGGCAACGAGTCAAATATAGGCAGTATAAATTGGAGGAATGGAATGCTCCCAAGTCAGTGCAACTGTGTTCTGGTGAAATGGTTGCAAGAAGGGAACGGACGGTATTTGAAAGAGGTGTTGTTATAGGATGCCATGCAGCAGGTCTATCTGTTAGGGAAATTGTTGACAAATTGGACCATCCCAGGCCAACGGTCAGTGATACTAATCTGAGATGGAAGCGCAGGGAGTTAGCTGCAAGTGCTTTTCGCAGTGGATGACCCACCACACTCACCGAACGTGACTATAGGATGCTACGAAGGATAATATGTAAAACAGCCATTCATCTGCCGACACGTTGAATGCAAAGTTTCGGACATCGACTGGAACGCGAATCTGCACAATAACATTTCGAACCAAGGCTCACAACATAGATTTCCATGGAAGGATCGCGAGCCTTACATTACCCGAACCAACATGCAACGTCGTCTTCAGTGGTACAAAGAGCTGTAGAGTGGGAAGCGGAAACTTAGAAAATTGTGTTATGAGGCGACGAATCATCTACCGAGTAGACAGATGGGCGTAAGTGTGACGGATTCCCGGTGAACGTTTCTTACCAGAGTGCGTAACTCTAACTATGAACTTCGGAGGTGCCGGTGATGGTATGGTCCTATTTTTCCTAGTTTGGACTCGGACCTCTGTTTGTGGTGCCACGAACATTAAACACTGAGAGGTATCTGAACATTCTGAACAGCTGAATGCTTCTTGTCTCATTCAGCAAAAGGCTGCCGCTGTAACTACGTTGTTTGTGGACATGAGCGTCACCACACTTGACTGACCTTCAGAGCCCTGATCTCAACGCTATTGAACATTTGTGGGATGAACTGAATTATTGAGTGAGGTCAACAGATATCCTCCCCCAAACAGGCCAGTACCTCATCACAGGCCTACAGGAAGTAATGGTCCAAAATTCCCATTGATTGCTATCGTTTGCTTGAGAATCGTATGCCCATAGGATTGCTGCAGTCACTAGCGAAAGAAAGTCCTACATCTTATTAAGATGGGCACCATGGCTGTTTGTTGCTCAAACTCTGCTGTCCGTTTACTTCTTTGCAAGCCGTGTATCTATAATATGAAGTGTAATACGTGTCTCGCCTTAACGCATTACATAGTCTGCACACCAAAAACTATGTGTGTTATAAAAATGACATTCAGTAACTGTAGCACACTAAGACTGTAGTTTATTGCACTACTAAGACAAGTAGCATACTACTTGCCAATTTCTTAGTGAGTGGTTCAAATGTAAGTCAGTAAATTGAACTAACCTGTATGATGGGGATCATGATCAGAACAATCTAAAATTAGATTGGTTAACAAGGATTTTGCATCTATTAGAGAGAGAGAGAGAGAGCTGTAGTTCTACGTATTTTATGATGCAGAATAATTAAACTGTACTGTCTAAAATGTACAGAATGGAATTTTCCTTCACAACATGCCAAAATATAAGTAATTTATTTGTATTTTGATGATTAAATGGTTGAATATAAATATAAGTGATTGTTTATGATTAGTCTTATTTAGCGATCAAATCTTACTATCATCATGACATACAAAGTGTTGTTCATTGATCAAAATTCATCAATGTCAATTTAAAGGGGGGAAATGTATTTTGTACAATAAATACAAATAGCCAAAATGCAAGTA
Organism: Typopeltis vanoorti; assembly: GCF_054136105.1. Classification (NCBI taxonomy): domain Eukaryota; kingdom Metazoa; phylum Arthropoda; class Arachnida; order Uropygi; family Thelyphonidae; genus Typopeltis; species Typopeltis vanoorti. The sequence continues at coordinate 9,697,576 of NC_143550.1, read as the reverse complement.
AGCCTGCATTTACTATATTTACAATAAGTAGAGGAAAAAGATTAAAATTACACACAAAAGTAAAAGAGATTTTAAGCATTTCTACGTGCCTCTGTTGACGAATCGAACAGGCCTCTCTCATTGTACAAGAACTTATTTTCTTCAGTATTATTGCGCCGTCGCCCTGTTGTCACATTAGATCCACTATGTGTCTAGTGAGTCAAAACAGATAATTAAAATTTACTTCTGCTGCTGACCTCACTCTTTTATCAGTAAATTGTATACTTTATCAGATAAATTTATTTATTTTTTACATTATTTTATATAATATTTACAGACGAACTCCGTTTATCTGTAAAAGTATTTCATAATCTGTAATATGTAAATAGAAATAAATAGATAAATAAACAAATCAATACATAGCTCTTTTTATGAGTAAACAGAAATATATTCCAGTAAGTTAAAAGGAGTTTATCTCTTACGTGATGAAATCTTTCGGAGTTGTGATTTGTTCAAAACAGAACAAATCCTTCCATTATTAGCAAGGTGCTTTTCCAACTAACAAATAAAACTACTCGTTAAAGCTAATAATAATAATAATAAGATAATAAAAATAATTATAATCTGAAAATTTTTCTTATACAGAGATAGTTCATTAGATGCGCTTATGGTGAGACTGATCTGAATTTTTTTGTGGCTGTCATGTAAGAAACAGCTTATAAAATATTAAATATAGGGTTTAGAGAGTATAACGTGCGCGCTGTAATCCTAGAATTCAGGTTAAGCGTGAAATAACTATGATTACGCAGCAATAAACGCCATAATCATTGAGATCACCATGTTCGTCTACTGACCGCGTAAACTGTGTGATCACATCCTTTTCTAACAAGAAAACGCTTTTTTCTTTTTCTTTTTTTTTTTATCACGCATCCTAATAACTACGTAAACATCGTGTTCTAAGTGCTTACAACAATTTGATCATTACTCTTATGTTTGAAATGGTGATCGTGACATATCAATTGAAATCGCGCGCATCAAACAGGATCCAATCGCTAACCGCTGTTGTTTTTGTGCCGAATAGCTAGGCAGAAAATATTGAATTTTATATAATAATACACGAAAATAATATTTGTATTCGTAAAAGCCCCTTCTAAGCTTATTTATTCAGATGTCAGTACATTGATATACAACGAACCTAACAAAGTACAAAGAATATCAATTCTAAGATACTTCATGTTCAGAATGGCTGTGAAACAAACGTCATCTTTAACAACTGTTGTTAAAAGCAACTCTTTAAAATTAACATTAAGAGAATATAATAAGGATTTCACTTAAAACAGTTCTCGTTATGAGTAAACAAATATATTCTTGAAAGATAAAAGGAGTTATTTGTTTATATCAATCACTGAGCCTCCGTAGCAGTCGATATAGACCTTTAGTCGGAAAGACCTGGGTTTGATTCCCGTCAGTGACCTGAAGAACTTTTATCTGGTCGCTTTCGACGAAAGGTGAGTTCGCCGATCTCATACGGAGGTAGGTTTTTTTCCCCACCGGGAAACTCGGGTTTTTCCTCCCCAAGAAGAGGCAACGTGAACGCACGCTTCTACAGACATAGGATACCTCCAGGAATAAGGAGTAACCAACCTATTCGTAGGATTTCTGTTCCGAATGCCTGCACGGACAAAAGTGTAGGTCTACGCGTGAGCGCAAATTAGGATAGGATAGGATCAATCATTATGTATGGAAACATTATCTCTCTTTCGGGATACTAAAACCGAAGTTTTATTTCTCTCGGCTTTCGATGTTATTTTTTCTTAATGACGGATTTCTTAATAGGAAATGCGCTTTCCGAATGCATCATGTAAAAGGCAGCATGGCTTCAGAAGTAGGTCATTACCACCGGGCAAGCATTATCAATGTGCGATGGAATTATGAAAAATTAGAGGAATAAAACCGTGAGCACTCAGGATAGTATATTATAATTGAAATGTAACGGCAAAAATAGTTTTATTGAGGTGAGGTAGTAAAACATCTAACGTTTATTTAAAACATTCACCGTTTAGTTATGTCTTCAAGGAATCTTAATCTTAGATAGCACCTTTCGGATTGGACTGTTTTAATGGCTTCAAATTTTCTAGCAGAAGCGGAAGTATCCATTTCACGACTAAATACAACGGGAGACCATTATCGGCAACGAACTGGCACTCAGATTTCACCTTGCGACAGACAGTTGCAGTGGTGCAGTGACTCAGCCACTACACACTAGCTTGCCGCCAATTAGATAGCTCAAGGGAAAAAAAAAACTCAGTTTTATTCTAATAAATTACTTTGAACTACTTAAAAATGCTTGTCCTACTAATTGAGATTTGATGATTCTTTCAATCTTCCCTAACAGAAATGTTTAAACTGTTGAATTGGTTGTCCGTTGGAGCAAATGAGAGCACATAGCGCAGTGGTGAACAGACTTTAAACTGTCCTTCATAGACCACAATCACTTCCTGAGTTATGTTAAAAAAAAAAAAAAACTATTGCAGTTCTAAGTCCAATTAATTCAATGAACATATAAGTAAAATAAAATGTCTATCACGGTATTCTTATCTGTTCGGCTCTCCTTGCAGCATCCTATTTAGTAAGGATCTGTGCCTGTCTACAGATCGAGAATCCATCTAGAGCGATGATGACAAAATGGAGTTAAATTTAGCATTTAGGGAAAAAAAAAAAAGAAAAAAAAATATATATATATATAAGATGATGCTGTTGATCCTGCTTTGGAATTATGTCCGAAGCAACTATGGCTGTGAGGCCAATTTTTTTTTTTTTTTCTATCTTAAATTTTTTCTAAATTCTAAATGAAAAAAAAAAAAATCTTAACATTGCATGAAACGACTAACAGGACTTCATTTGTAAACACTTCTGAAGGTTCTTCGTGTTCTAGACGCAACTGAAACCCAAGTATTGCAACTAAATGGCTTTACTGATAGTATGAGTTTTGAGTTTTGAGTTTTGATTGAGTGATTAGCGTATCACTCTCCAACCAACAAGTCGCTGGTTCGAATCCCGCCATGGTCATGAATATTTGTAATTGTCTTTAGGTGGGAGACGCATTTCATCGACGGTGAGTGACTCCCGAGTCTAACGAGGCTTGAAATGTTCCAGGTTGCTCTATAGAACTAGGTTTCTGACTGTGTAAAAAAGAAAATTAAAAAATAGATAAAAAAATGTAAAATCAATTAAAATAGGGAAACAATCCTTAGTCTATAGAAGCCTTTCATGGGAGGGATTCACATTAAAATAAATACAGCTGTTGTACATAACAAGATAACACTAATTCATTACATACTTTCTCCAAATAAGAAAAATTCTTTACGGAATTTTTAGAAAATCAACAACATCTACGAAGGTTGAAACCTCTCTCCTCAAAATTTCAGATTTCTTTTCGCATCGTGACCAACACCTAGTAGTGTTAACTGACTTATTACTAATCCAAAACAAGTCAACCGATTCAAACGAGATATTGTTATCAATGCTCCACTGCAATTTTCTCTTGCTCTCTCTCTCTCTCTCTTTCTCTAGCTCGCTCGCTAACTTTAGAAAGTATTGACACACTCAGTGCATCGTCACTAAATTGACACAGTCAGTGCATCGTCACTAAATTGACACACTCAGTGCATCGTCACTAAAGCGTTTTCACTACCAATAGAAAAGTGTAATCTTGCCAGTATTTGTTAAGGGGATAAAAATCCCTTATTGTTTTTCAGCCAGTAAGCGAAACTAAGATCGAAAGCTACGATCTGAACGTTTCATGCCGACGAACTGTCAGCGTATCCAAGCGTAAGTGACACACTATGGTAACTCGTTGCAAAGGTGGAGCAAGTTCCCCACTGTTCTTGAAATTTTCTCATAATGTAAAAACACACAGCTCTTAGGAGATGTAGTACTGTTTTACATTATGAGGAGAGGTCACTACCCAGACCGGTTTCAGCCTTATGAGTAAGTAAAGCCGTCTCTAAAAATTCGGACGATCCCTAGGCCACTCAATCGCGGGCGAAAGACCGTCCATCTCAGCGTTGGCTCCACTCAGTGATCGCCTTCCACCCACACGCCACCACCGAGCAGAACTGCTCAAATTCCGAAGAAAATCATTCATCGACAAAGCCCCTCAGCGGGCCGTGCCAGAGAACACTTTCCCCGGAGACTCAAATTGCTCCCTTAAGGCAAAAACCCTAAGGGAGCGAACTCATAATATAATAGCCCCCACCGGTTTCAATCTTTTTTGAGGTCTCATCAGTGAGTAGCTAGACCAAGAATATCAGAGTTTAAGTGAAAAGAACTTACATACTTTTGCTATACGATTGCCAGAATGGTGTGTCACTATATTATATTATATTATAACATAGTATAACTAAGATGAAAAGCCAAACGGCTATTTTTTCTGACGAGGTTGATCAGTTAAGGGGATAAAAATCGTATAGCAAAAGTATGTAAGTTCTTTTCACTTAAACTCTGATATTCTTGGTCTAGCTACTCACTGATGAGACCTCAAAAAAGGTTGAAACTGGTCTGGGTAGTGACCTCTCCTCATAATGTAAAACAGTACTACATCTCCTAAGAGCTGTGTGTTTTTACATTATGAGAAAATATCAAGAACAGTGAGGGACTTGCTCCACCTTTGCAACGAGTTGCCATGGTGTGGCACTACCAAGTGGTCACTTACGCTTGGATACGCTGACAGTTCGTCGGCATGAAACGTTCAGATCGTAGTTTTCGATCTTAGTCTCGCTTACTGGCTGAAAAACAATAAGAGATTTTTATCCCCTTAACTGATCAACCTCGCCAGAAAAAATTAGATAGCCGTTTGGCTTTTCATCTTGCCAGTATTTATTTAGCCTTTCGCTTCTCCTGGATGTCAGTGGGATTCTTCTTATTATGGCTTTAAACGCGTGTTTTCATCACCGCTTTGTCTATTTTGAGAAACGAAATATCCCTTTTTCTCCCCTCCTACACTTTTAAAAACAGCCTAATAAAGTTCCGCACATTACTAATATTTGACCTAGACTTTTCCTAAGGCATATCATGCACGGTGAAACAACTCATCCAACAAATCTCAGTAGTTTTCTAATAATTTTTGTATGCATTACGCTTTGGTATATGTAAAGCTCCTAACAAGGTAAAGTAATGATGGTCTCCAGACGGACAGATGTTGGTTGGAGTGGAATTGGTTAAAATTCCGTTCGGAAACTAAGGCCGTAGTCGAGTATGGGTATTAAATGCCTACTCTCATTTCCTGATATCGTTCTTACACCGGAGGAAAGAAGCAATCCTTTTCTGAAGGAAAATCCCTGCACAATTCGCAGGAAACTGGTTATTTTTCCTTCATATTTTTTAAAAATGTTCCTTATAAAGGTTCCCGATTTTCTAGTGCGAATCCAAATTGAGGTATTTCCAACCAAAGGACTCCATTCATTTATTTCCTTATTAACCGCGCAATGTGTCAACAAACGTACCTCTAGTTTGTTACGTTGATGGCAAAGGTACATGGAAACGGATATCTTCGTGTCATTCTTAATTTATATTTAAACTTCTTGATTTCGCAGCACAGTCAGAAGAGCCACTCCTTATACAAGTCTCCGTCTGGACTGATTAATAAAGCATTCTACACATAGGCTTCAATATTTTCTCGAAAACGAACTTTCTATTTTGAGATAAGATTTTAGCGAAAATTTTATCTGATAACGAAGTTTCCAAAATTAAATTAAAAAAAAAATACCAGCGTTGTGCACATCTTTTTAATGCACAACAGATGTTACGAGACTTTTTTTTTATTGAAAAAGTCTCCTAACATCTATTTTTTTTTATCATAAAATTTCTCTATATTTCAGTATTATAAGTGAATATATATATATATATTCAGAGAGAGAGAGAGAGAGAGAGAGAATAAACCTAAGTAGGTTATCTGAAAGTTACAAAATATTATTTGAGTAATTGGCTTTTAACAGAAACCAAATCGGCATAAGTGGCTGCGTAAACAAGGACATTGTAAACAGCTTTTTAAAAAGCGGTAAAATATACAATTTGTAATTGTTTTCCTGTTATTTATGGATATTGCAAAATGTTGAACATTGTAACTTAGTCTAAATAAATGTGCATCCTTGTTTATTTTGTAAAAAAAATGCATATATTTTTATTTCCTTATCATTGCGTATATGTAACACATCTTGAGATATTTATAGCCTGTTTCCTGTACCTACATTAAAGCAATTTTCCTCGTTGCACGCCCTTAATTGGTACCTTGGGCTATTTACTTATCTTGCCATATATCTTGAAGTGGCGAGGTGAAGAGAGTCACTTTAGAAGACGCAGAGAACGCACCTAGCTTCAAATGAGCTTCTTTTTCCTTTCGTCTCGCTTTGCTGAGAAGCCTCTGACTCGTCCCATTAAACTGCTAGCGCGAGGCCAGCCATACTGTATAGCAAAGCAAGAGTGACTGTCTATGACCCCATTAAACCTTCTTTTTTTTTTATCCTTCAATTGCGCCATCACTTAAAGACATCTGTTTCTTACTCCTTAACACCAGCGCTGGTTTGAATCTCTCTGTGTGCACCCAGTGCGCCTCGCAGGCACGCGGATTGTACCTCCGTCGCCGCCGCTGATAGAAGTTTCGCTCCAATTCTTCATTGCCTGTCTTTGCTCGTGAGCAAACAAGCACTTCCCGCAGCTCTGTCGCTGTAAATCAAGCTCCATATCAGCGCGGCATCGTATTTCTCGATGTGAAGCCTTCGCAAAGAACCCTGGCGCAGGTGTGCGCATTGGCAAAGGTCCGCACCCCACGCGAAGACTGAACTGTGCTCCAGAGACGATGTTTGGCAGCAGCGAGAAAGAAATGAGCTAACCTACCGTCCAAACAAAGCCGGGCTGCCGTGTTTATGGCTTGACATCCATATAGGAACACTGCTGCCATTGTGCCAGCCATGCTATAATGAGAACGAATCTGTCGAAGCCTGTTGGCTCACAGATTGATGCACCGTCTACTAAAGACAACCACATAACACCCGACACCCGGTGCTATGAGGAAATGTGCCAGCTCAAACTACTTCGTTATCCGCTAATGAGAAAGGTGATGGAAAGACATCCCACGATGGGAGACTTTCGACTACATAACAAAGCTCTCGAGAAGGGGAAGACACACACACACACACACACACACACACACACACACACACACACACACACACAAACACACACACAAACACACACACACACACACAGTTAAAATATTGCTAACTAAAACTAATAAAACTAATGGTGTTTTTATCTAAAAGCAACAGTAGGAGGGTTTCATTACCTGGTAATTAGAAAATGGTTGAAATAAAAATCCAGAGACCATTTTGTTAAGGGTTTCGTCAAATCAGTTTCACCGTAGAAAAAAAAAATTAACTTTAAAATCTTTTTTTCTAGTTATAAAAATATTCAAATGGAACGATTTTTTTATTCTACCAGTCAAAATAAAATGTTCTTAAGTTTGCTTTATGAGAGTTCGTAATTTGTTCTACACCTTCTGAACCCAATGAAAATTTTAAGGTTTATGTAAAAAATATAAGCATCAGAACATCAAATGCAAATTAAATAAAGAAAAATTAACTACTTTTCCATACCACCGAAATCTGCTTTCTTAAAACACGTGCACTGTCTCAACTTCATCTTAGGCTGCTGGACTAAAAGTCCCGTCACGGCCAAGTAACTCGACTTCATATAAACATGATTAATGTTGTGATAAAGCGGTTAATCCCGTTTGCATTTTTGTCAATTGCATGTGTGGCCTGTTTGTCTGCTTTGAGGAATAAACATGAGTTACCGTGGATGAAAACCGTGCCACCTCAATATCAGACCTGCTAACTCACTCTGCCGAAAATCTCGCACGAATTTTCCTTCAAAAATTTCTGTACGTGTTGGCAGCCCAGGTCTTCGCAATCAAGGAAAAACGCTGCTATTATTACCTTGCAATCACCATGATTAGTGTTTCAATAACGATAATAAAAAATAGCAAATGAATAATTCGAAAAAAATATACAGGCGCTAATACTCTTGAAAGATACGTCTTGGATTTGACTTACCTTAGGAATGGTTTACAATTTGTAAGGACCATCAACAATGTTTTATTGAAACAGCTCATTTCATAATTACACAAGGATGATTAACAAATCACACACACGCGCGCGCGCGATTGCGCTGCCACTAAATTTCAGATTTGAATTTGGAGATATCGCCAATATGATTCACAAAGCAGCTCTTTGAAAGATCGTTTTTTATGAAGTCATTTCCGAGATATGACTTTGAAATATTTCTTCTACTGAATATTTCGAAATACTGATGCCCTCTACTCCTAAATCCAAATTACGTTAAATTTCTAAATGCTAACTAATGAAATATAGACGAGGTGTTTCAACAGATGTGCGATTGTATCAAACAGACCTAATTAGGAATCAATTATGCAGAACAGGTTCAGAAATCTTGCCTGTAGAAACATCAAATTTAACCTACTTCGGGACCAGCAGATGATTAATTTTAAAGATCCCGCATTCATTTGCTATAGAATAATGGCATCACTTCAGGAATAATGTCCTTTTTGATCACTGCTATCAGCTTTAAATCTGTGTTAACTTCATCTGTGTCATAACTATGAATATTGAATGCCACTATCTATGCAAAACCGCAATAATCTGTAACCAGAATTTAAAGCTAAAAGTTGTTGTCATTTAGTTAGTTTCCTGCAGGGTCAGATATAGATTCCAGTTGAGAAGGAGCCAGTTAGGATTTTATATTCCTTTCCAGTGAAATAAAGATATGTACGGGAAAAGAGACCCGTTTTTTTTTTTTTTTTTTTCATTCATGAAAGGGGAAAGAAACTATAGAAGTTGAACTATGTCTGAAAACAAAGGCCACTAACAAAGTAGAATGCATTTTATAGTTACAACCACACGTCGACGTGTGGTTGTAACTATAAAATGTGGCAGGAAAACGGATAACGCTATACCCTATTTTTTTTTTTTTTTAATTGAGTTTAAAAAGGCCCTAATGGTAATCGAATCCAGGTCTTCTAAAGCAAAGGACAAATGTCATGACTGCTCTTCAGAAATATTAAGTGCAGTCTGTCGCATTTTAAAACATACAAATGGAAAGTTGCTTCCAACTGTATACTAGAGGAAATGTACTGCAGGTTGTGGAGGAAATCTTGTTTTTAGGTGTAATAGTGTTAATCTTTAGAAAGAAAGAGAATTTACAAAGGCCGTAAAGACAACACAGGCGACTGTAATGATGACAAGAACATTCAAAACAAGTAGGACTCGGTTATCCCTTTGTATAAGGAGTAAATCAGAATCAAATATGGATGTATAGTAAAGTTTGAACTGGAATTTGAGAAGTCTAGAAAACTACAGAAACCAATGACTCAATTTATATTAAGGGTGTGAAATGCTGGTTATTAGGATAGATGGCACTAATGCGATTATTGTAGAATCTGTTAGAAGAGAAGAAAAGGGTTGCTATATGAGTGGAAAGGTGAAGCATTTTTAGAATTTATTTTGATTGAATTTTTGCTGGATGAAGAGTAAATTAGGAGCATATATAAATTACATAATTGTGTGAAACAAAACTTAGTAGGATTATTTTAGATTAGAAGGATAGTGGCCGAATAAATGGATTGCTTGAATGCAAATTCTGAATTAATTTATAACATGACGTGATGGTTACTGTGATTCAGGCGTGCCCGACGGGTTGTAGTAGAAGTGAAGTATAGTAAACTGATGAGCCATTGATGATAATAATATACTTTATTTAGCTTTATAGAAATATTTATTTTTATATAATTATTTTTATGTTCGGCGTTTTGAAAACCAAATCCATGCTTATTTTTTTTTAATTTTTTTGTATCCGGATTTTTGAGTTGAGTAAAAAGGATTTTGAATCCCACTTAAATTTCAGTCGGATGAATTAACATTTTTCACACCAATTCATTTTCAAAATTCCATAAAGTGGCTAACATTGACAGAATACAATTTTACCATTCTATTTGCATTGATTTCATTCATAAATAATAATATATCCTAATTATAATTTTACCACTCTGTTTACATTGTGAACTTCTTTGGGTGATGGACTGAGTCCGAAAATGAATTGGTGTGAAAAATGTTAATTCATCCGACTGAAATTTAAGTGGGATTCAAAATCCTTTTTACTCAACTCAAAAATCCGGATACAAAAAAATTAAAAAAAAATTAAGCATGGATTTGGTTTTCAAAACGCCGGAACATAAAAATAATTATATAAAAATAAATATTTCTATAAAGCTAAGTAAAGTATATTATTATTATCAATGGCTCATCAGTTTACTATACTTCACTTCTACTACAACCCGTCGGGCACGCCTGAATCACAGTAATCATCACTTCATGTTATAAATTAATTCAGAATTTGCATTCAAGCAATCCATTTATTCGGCCACTATCCTTCTAATCTAAAATAATCCTACTAAGTTTTGTTTCACACAATTATGTAATTTATATATGCTCCCAATTTACTCTTCATCCAGCAAAAATTCAATCAATTTTCTGTACACAATTTTTAAAAATATACGAACATATATTTTACAAATCTTAAATTCACCGTGGTCCAGAAGAAGCCTCTCCCTTTTCCATTAAATATCGAAAAAATGACCAAAGTATTTACACTCAAATGCTCTACCAAATCGACACTCGGTCCGCATTAGTTGCTTGTTGTAACTCAACTACAAACATGCTCTGTAGGTTTCGGAACGAAGATTTGTAATTGCCAGTCTAGTCTTTAGGATTGTTGTAATGCAATGGATGAGAAAAAAAATTAAAAATAGAATGGACTGGAGAAAACTTGGAGATCTTCGTCCATCAGTGGAATGATCTAGGTAGAAGTAGTATTCTAGCCCTGAAATTCATATATTCTCAAACTATATCTTCATAGCCTTTTTACTATGCTATCGTGCATTATGAAGCTGATAATTAACTAACACTTTTCCCATAGAACAGTTACAATCACAGAACGGAAACACGGAAGTATTTTCTTCGTTTTTCTGGTTGCTGCGACAAAGGATTCTTGTCCAAGCTAAGAGATTCGGAGTACAACTCACAAATGACTTTCTTATCAACTGCCAAACCCAAACACATCCACCATATTTGAGGAGGGTCTATTGCAATCTGCAACTCTCCGCGTTGATACACTTGACCGTAAAATAGCGTTGAGCAGTTCTGCGAACAAGCACGAACTCAATTTCATAGAACCGAATTTCACGAACCCATTTTATATTTCGGGATTTTAAGCAGAAGCGGCAGCTCCTTTATGAAAACATAGTCTATGTATTCCAGTATTTAATGATCTCTGGTACAAACCTCTAGAACTGTGCATTGCCTGAACTGCTAGAGAATCCAGAGAAGAATAAAGGGCGGAAAGTATGAATTCCTCCCCCCCCTTATATTTCAGCATTCTACTATTTCATTCTTCTAGTATGTGCCTCTGTCTGACAATATCTTGAATTATTCTCACCATTAAGCTTTCATCTTTAATGATGCCAGCGACAGTTCATCTCGGTGTTTTTGCAATCACAAAAACTGATTGAGGACTGATATCGTAGCATGAGATAACACTTCAGTATAAATCGGTTAACTCTAAATCATTTCCCATTTTCGAATTCTACAGTTGTGTCATTGTGCGTGTATCACCATGCTTATTGCAGCTCCGAAGGCTTCAAAACGTTCTTCGTATCTAGAGAGAATTACCGGATTAACTCTTATCCCAGCCATTCAACTAATGTAGCATAGGTTCACAACCTTTCGTGGACGAGATTCACATAAAAAATAATGATAATCTTTATTCGTTGTAGTTCCGCATGCTTATCAGTCACACACCGAACTCTAGAATTTATGAAATATGGCCTCTTCTACAGAACTGGAGCCTTGACATGTCTATTTACTTTCCGATACTTGTAATAAGTAAAATGAGTGTAAAATTATTGCAAAATAGAGCATACGTAGATTAAATAAATACTTATAAGAGAATATCAAAGTAAATGCTGAGTCTCTTGAGTATTACTGAACATTTCGACAAGGCCTCATTTTTTATTGAAGACTTATCGGTTTTATGAGAGTAACATAGGATATTTTGGCTAGGTGTCGTCGACAGTTCCAATACAGTTAGCGATCGCCTTCTAAGCAGAATTGTATGGAAACTGTTATTATTTGCCTAGAGAAGTGTTTCTACAATTTCCACTACTTTAATTCTGTCCATTCCTCTCACGTAATATAATCACTAAAAAGAGACTAATTTCTGTTACAGTTTAATAGCGGTAGCAGAAAAGAAGGTCAGTCATCCTTTTCTGTATGAGACAGATTCCTGGCCGCTGTATTTGCACAAGCTGATTTTAAGATCTATTCCGACTGTGCAGATTTACTTTTCTGATGTGAAGATAAGACGTAATTTTATGATATATCCGTTTCCCCCTGAAAAGGATTATAGGAAAAATCTGTTTTAGAAAAACGAGCTCATATGACAGGAAGGAATTTTGAGAGATTTATACTTTTAGATCCCTTAAATTGCAAAGGATACTAGGTTTAACTGGTATCCACACTGGTGTCTACAGAAATCAATTTTTTTAATGTAGCAGATAATTTTCAGTTCGTTATTTTTTAAGGAATCAGCTTTTCGATGCACAAATCAGTAATGTACTTGTTGACTCCAAAATTATTATTATTTTTTTATTTTTTGGTTTTAAAGAAATGAATTCCCTGTATGCTGTTTAGACCTGGATGAACTTGAAGTGTCCGTGTTTAGCAGTATCATTAAAATGTGAGATTAACAGCTATTTTTTTTTTTCTATTTTGTGCCGGTACGCAACATGATTATCAGACTATGGAGTTAAAAATACCAGTAAATATATTTTTTTTAGTTTTCATATCCCTTTGATTTTTAATTTTTCTCGTTAGAAAAGAATGAATACCGGGTTATTATTATTATTATTATTATTATTATTATTATTATTATTTTGTAAATTGAGGTTGAGAACATGCTTACTAATTTGCAATAAATTCATTATGAATGATAAACTTTACTGTAATGCCATTTGTAGAAAATTTACTTCAAATACGTAATGGAAAACATGAATTACTGTATTTTATATTTATCATTTAAAATATTCGTAGGGAATCTTAAAAACAATACTTTTAGCTAGACTTAAGCCTTATTTTCAAATTATTATTTTGTTTGTTTATATATTTTGGAAAGTGTTGAACTTTTGCTATTCTTAATATAAGTATAGAAAATATAGCCTTAATTAACCGATACTTCATTTTTAATAACGAAAAGTATTCAAGAATTCAGGCTCTGTAGATTGCCATATTCTTACATCATTCAAACAACAAAAACTAGAACACTGTACAACGAAGCATAACATATATTTGCGCTAATCAATCTTCTATAACTCTATCTGTATTGACAATCCCCCGTTTGGCTGGAAAGACTTGTGCTCCAATCCCGTTAGGGACGCTAAGAACCTTCTATGAGGGCTTTTCAAGCGAAGATGAACGAGTGGTTCATACTGAAAGGGTTTTCCTCCAGCAGCAACCTCGGGTTTTCGTTCCTCTAAACAGGCAAACTGTCGAAAGGCACACTTGAAATTTACAGAAGACGCAGATAGGATTAAGTGCCCTATCAAAAGCAGCACGCGTTATTACGTTTTGAAAAAGCCAAGTTATTTGACTGTGACAGACCATTGAACCTAACGCGAAAAAGAATCTGCGTATTTTTTATTATTCCGCGTTAAATAATATTTTCGATGGCCGCCTATTACAGTAATTGTTTTATATATATTACGTCATTTACGCTATAAATACTGCAGAAAGCAGAGAGGGTTTCTAGTGGGTCTCTGGATTATTCGGTTATTGTTGTCAAGGAGATTTTTGAAAAAAAGGAAAACTATTTTAGGTAGATATCAGAAACATTTAAAAATAGTCTGCAAATAGTTTGCAATGTTTGAGAGTGTTCAAACCTAAACGTCCATAAAGGAAGAAATGCTTCGCAGTTATTCATTCGTGTATTATTAATATTCATTAATTAAATAGATTAAACATTAATTCTAATGCTTTTTAGTATGAATTGAACAAAGGACACTTATTTTTTGTTTTAGATATTAGAGTCCTTTGTGATACCCCTCAAATGACATTAACTTTACTGAATGTGTGTGTGTGTGTGTGTGTGTGTGTGTGTGTGTGTGTGTGTGTGTGTGTGTGTGTGTGTGTGTGTGTGTGTGTGTGTGTGTGTGCAATGACTTGTTCAGTTTATGGCCAATAAATAATGTTCAAGAACAGTCCATTATTTCTTTAATTAGTGTTAAATACGTGTTTATCTCCTAGGATATTCATAAACAGCCCGGTTAAGAACGTCGTTTTAAATATAGCAGAGAGTGCAGAAGCAGGCTAATATTGTAAACATAAAGTGTGTGAGAGAGTATTCTTTCTAGGCACAAGTGTATAAAGAATAAATGCCAAGTACGCTGATTTCTCATGTAGTCTTCCATTATAGTATTGCAATGACTTGTTAGTTTATGGCCAATTGAATATCTCTCGTATTATCCGTTTTTCGATGGAAGGAATTCCTTACAGATACTAGCAATTCGTTACATTTAACAGATTGTCAGTAGGTGAAATAAGCAGCATTTTTAGATTCCAGTATTTTAATAGACTCCATTCCTCTCGCATAATGTAATCATTAAAAAAATCTTATTTTATTTAGCACATACATAAATCATCTATTTCAGAAAGGCTTTATCCAGTTCTTTTGTTCAGCTATAGTCGTTTGCATAGTTAAAACTGCATAATGTTCAAGAACAGTCCATTATTTCTTTAATTAGTGTTAAATACGTGTTTATCTCCTAGGATATTCATAAACATCCCGGTTAAGAACGTCATTTTAAATATTAGTAGAGAGTGCAGAAGCAGGCTAATATTGTAAACATAAAGTGTACGTTGACCTTTGTTTCCAGCTGTTTCTAACTAATCAAGTCAAACGCATGTAAAAAAACTGTCCGTTTGGCATTCTCCCAATAGAAGCAGCTATAAATCTAGGACACTAAAAATAAATCCTAAATCTCGTCGTGTTTGCAGAGTTTAACAAGAAATATTTGCTTTCAGCTTTCCACATTTATTTTAAAAGACATCGAAAGGAATCTAGTTGTTTTTCTATTCCATCTCGCGACTCCGGCACCTCAAGTTAAACGACATATATGGTTAGAATCATGCAGTTAAATTTTCGCTACACAATCGCATGTAACTAAATGACAAGGAAAGGATTTTGATCCTATAATTTGAACAAGAAGATCGATTTTGCTTGATTTCGTGGGAAGGAAGGAAGGACGAAAGAAATGAGAATTCGTTACTCAAAATAAGCGTCGACATTGTATAAAGGCATATATATATATATATATATATATATATATATATATATATATATATATATATATATATATTCGTTCACTCATTTGTTGACGAGTTGAATTAGCTAGATGCTGTTTAAGGGTAAATGCGAGCAAATTCCGGACGAAAAATTTCAGGCCGTCAGTGAGTGCACTTAAATTACGTAACGTGACGTTATTGCTTTCATTCGCATCTCATACACTTTCCTCAGCTTTAACTTCCCTCGTCTTTCCAACAGGACTTATAATTTTGGTATATTCAGAAAGTCATACGACTAGCTTTAGTAGGTCTAACAGTCCGTGCAAAATTTGCGAGCAAGACGCGACTCGCGAGGGAAATAACAGTCGCTTCGAATTTCAAGGAACTTGCTTTTGATCTGCTATTTAAAACAGGAACTGTGCCCAACATCCTCAAACTGCCCAAACGATAAGTAGGTCTGCTCACGGATTATGCATTTGGTCATGAATGAGCGATCGGAAACATGTCGTAAGCGAACCTTTATCGCGCACGCTACACAGGTCGAGGTTTGCTGTTATCAATCTCACGAACAGGAGTTGGATATTTATTCAGTAGTTAAGAAAAGGAAATGCATTTTGCCAAACCATGTTGTTATTGAACACCGTGGTTGCAGCGGGCATCGATGTACTGGGCTTATTTATTTATTTATTTATTTATTATTAAAATTTTAACTTTGTGGGACACAAAGAAATATAATAATTCTGGTTCGTATAGGAATAATTAGTTCGGGTAACTTTAGAGAAATTTCAGATTACTTATCAAAGACGTTTTATTATTGCGATATAACTTTTAGATAAAAATATGATATTTTTATATCATACTTTTATCTAAAATATAATAGAAGGAAGGAAAATATGAGTAGTAAACACTGGATTTAGAAATATCTAAAAATGATAACAATGCTGGAATCGTTGGTTCATTAAATTTTATTTTATTTAAAATAGTGTAATTCTAGGTAATGTTCCAATGTTTTTCTTATAACTTTATTATTTATTAATGAACTTCATGCATGAGAAATAAATATTTCAGAACATCATTCATTAATATGGTAAAGGTGATTTTTCGTGTATCGAACAACACATCCACTCAAACTAAAGATCTTCAAAGAAGTTGTTCATTAAGGATCACATAAAAAAGGAAAGAAAAGAAATAAACACCGACTGAAACAGAGAATTTGAAAGAAAGAAAAAGTGTCGTCGATAGCTTCCTGACCTGACCTGATCGATAGTAGCACCTGATAGTGTGCCAGCTCTCTTGGACAAAGATAACGGGTTGACTGTGTATTGTCTTCTCTATTTTGATAATATGCTTAGCGATTTATAAAGAACACGTGCTGAATTGTTAAGTTAAACCTGACTGCTTGATAAAATTTCATCGTCAGAATTGCCGAGATCAGTTATCTGCCCCGAGAAATGTGTTTTCTTCGAGATCTTTTTCTTCTTTCCTCAGGATCTCGATTGAATGCAGCACTTTCCCCCCCATTTTCAGGGGTCCAACACTTTCAGTTTAGTATTGAAACTCTGCTGCAAAACAAAAAGTAACAAAGTAATCTTTTAGATAAAGGTTGTGCCCACTTAAAATATGTGTAAGGAGCAAAAAGACTCGGGACTTTGTAATTTATTGGGTTGGAGGCGCTCTTTTTAAGCATTCATAAACCCTCTTATTACAATGCATGTTTTCTGCCTCTGATTGCTTATATTTAGCACAAAGCTAAAATCAATAAATTCTAGTTTAGCTTTTTTGCTAAAACCAGAATTTTATGATTTCCTTTTATTTCGATTTAAATGAAATGGAAATAAATAAATTTCAGAGCATATTTTCACGAGTTTTAGCTCACACTTAGAATAACGCATTGCATAGCTCGTAATTGTCAGCCATAGTGAATGCTTAGCTCTGGCTTGCTATGTGTTGAACACAGCGTTTGTTTAAGTGACAAAAAAGCAGGCTGTTGAAAATTTTGTAAGAAGGGTGTGGACATGAATAAGATGCTAAGGACTTTCTCTACACATGCTTTATAAATGAATGTCAAGAAACAGGAAAAATGCATATATTTCATGACATCACAGAAAACTTAGGTTATGCATGTATGTATGTATGCGTGCACACAAGTAGCATAGATACCAGAGAGAGAGAGAGAGAGAGAGAGAGATCAACGAAAAGAAACCAGATCAAAGAACGGCACTGATAGTACGATGAACAAGCAAAGGATGGGTCTCAGGTACCAAATTAAAAATTTAAAGTTACAAAAAAAAAAGAACAAAACGCAGGTTTTCAAAAATTCTGTTAAAAGGAGACGATAATTTACAAAATAAAAGGCAATGATTTAGATGAAGATAATTTAACAAATAAAAATAAAAACAGAGTCTCTTGTTTGAGTATTTTTGTTTTGTTTTCTTTCGGCAGCCAGAAAACTTAGTGAAGACTTCGACGGCTACAAGAAACTGTAGTAGGCTACACTAAAATGTACACACTTCTGGCAGTGATTACAGCAGATATAAAGGCTGCTTTATAGCTGTGTTATAACAATCTTGCATTCAGTGATAACGGTACCTCAGTCAGTACGATGAAAGAAAATTCAGAGTTTGATATATCGGTGTGTGTGTGTGCGCACCTAAATCGAGTCTTCACTGGCAATTATTCTATACCCTTACTGGAGAAAACAGCTTAAAAGTTTCATAACCATTAAACTAAAGAATTATAACATTCGCTTCTACTTCCAAGTAAGCAAAAAGTGTTTGCTTTGGGAATTTTGAGAAAAAAATCGGAAGTGATTTGCGACTATATGAAAACACAAACCTCATGCAGAACGAGCTGGTCTTATACTGCATTAATTAAAAGACAAAATATGTCCAAGAGCCTCTATATTGGTATTTTATGGAATTTAGGATTTTACTGGCCCTCTTAAGAATTATTTACGTACACTGAAAAGAAACAATCCCTACCTCTGACCAGTCCAACACTTCTGTTTCACGCGACCAATGTGTTTCTCCACAGGACTCACCTTGTGATGGATTTTTTGATGCCATATCGAACTTCCGTCTCCTGTTACATTTGTCTTTCTACTGGCGGTATCTAAAAATCAAAGATTTGTTGCAGGAAAGCGATTTCCTGAACCAATGTGCTTTTAGAAACGCACGATTCTAGTAATGTAAACATATCACTAGTAAAGCACCTTCGAGGAGACAAAAGCAAATGCACATGAAAATGGAGAGGAGGATTTTGTTCGGAATTTTTTCAGACTGATTTGAGCAATGTTCATATGAGTTCATTATTATTATTACATGGAAGTTTGCTTAAGCAGTGGGAAACACTCCTGTATATAATATATACACACGCTACTTTAAAAACTAAAGACACATCCTATAGCAATTTATTTCTGCAATTTTTCTCGTTATCTTCACATAGCGCATTGTGATTATTTAAAATTATCACGAAGAAAGCGAGAACTGGTCTGCACTTAACAGTCTAACTAACTGATGAAAATCAACAAAGCACTAAAGGATAAGATATTGCATGATTATGGAACGCTAAGATAAGTCAACAACTAAGACATAAAAACTTACTCCTTCATTCTTCAATCTGAATGATGTAAACAGAGTTTCTTAAACTGTATTATGCGAAACGAGAATATCGTAACAGAACTTTCAACTCTCAGAATATTTCTTATTCTATACTATAGAAAAAAAAATAGTAACTAAATGATAATTAGTGATGACGCTTTGAAGAAACTAGTTTATAACTTATTCCAAGATTTTTCTTATTCTTGGGTAGTAGATGAATTCTTATGCTCAACTCTGCTTATCCAAGGGAACGGCTTGAAAAATAATTTTTGATCTCTAGAGCAGAGATCGGGATTATCTAATTCTTTCTGCCCACGACACTACCATGCTCTCGGTTTTGTGGATATTACTCTCCACAAAAATACATAAGAAGAAACAGAATGCCTACTACCTCCCCTCCCACTCTCTAAGAACATTGTATTACATCTGTCATGCATCTTTTTGAGATGCGTCACCAAGAGCAATGTCACCGGTTTATATTTGTCCCTATATAATTACTGATATTTGTTAACCACTTAAATATCTGTTTTGAATATTTTGAAATCAACGTAACATGATACTTATAATATCATCTTATTAAAATGCCACATGGACATGTCATTCATTTATGCAGGATTACTGTATTATGCTTTTATAAAGAGAAAAAGTGTTCGCAATTATTCCATCCGCTTTTATTCAACGGGAGGATGATGAGTGTTTATATTCTTCATTTGGGCGTGTTGCTCCCGGAACCAGGGGAATCAGATGAAACCTTATTATTTTAAGAGGATGAGCAATCCTAACTCAGTGCGGCTCAGAAGATGTTCTTCATCATTAAAGCTATAAAACATATAATGAATATATAGTACTTTCTTCACTAACATCTTATCAGTCGCATTGCGTTTGGATTGCTAGATGCGATGTATAACATCCTCTTCTTCTTAAAGTAATAAGATTTCAGCCAAGACCCCCGAGCTCTGGTGGTCCCTGTCTACAATGCTGCACATGCTGCACTCGTATTGTTTTGCTCCTAAACGAGAAGGTCTGTGAATTTGGAAAATCGTAAATTAAACAGCACGGTTCAGCGAGCCGCTCTGAAATGCTGAAGTAAAAAGAAAATGTCACTCATGCTTTGTCATCAGGATAATTTACACTATATTTACGGCTATCCACAACCTGTTGTCCGAAAAAAAAATGTTCTTCAAATCCAGAATATGAGCAGAATGACATTGGCATGTTTACTTGAATTAAAAGAAGGCTTGACTGCAGCCGGCTTACTACAGATACAGATATATGTAAGGAAAGAAAAATGATGCTGTTCTCCGTAGTGAATAAAATATGGATTTAATTTAAGTTTTTATCGAGATAATTGTAATAATAAAGAATAACATAACGGTAAAGGAACTGTTCAAACAAAATTTCGTGTGACACTGCTTACCAGAAATTAAGATTTCAGTTATGCTTAGAAAAATTTACTTCGAATAAGTTCTTGAAGAAACTGCACTTACGTTAAATGAACTGTACAGAGTGATTTGCTAAGTTGAGAGGTCTGTATCAGTCTGCCCTTAACTAGTATATTTGTACGCCCAAGAAAAGAAGCTCGTCACTTACTGCAGTGTGGCAAATGGTCTTTTCGCGAAAGAAAATATACCATGATGTTGAAAGCGTTTTATGAGTGTCGTGTTATGTAACGGATTCACAAAACCCAACTTCTTATAAGTTGACCGTACCGTTAACTGAAAAGAGATTACTCAGAGCACTTCACTTCTGTTTAATCTGCCGCCTATATAGCGATGTGTGAGAAAAAATCGAAAAGCATCTTAAGAAAAAAAAAAATATATATATAACAGAAGTTTCTGATGTTCAGCATTTATTTAAAGTAGTCATTTGAAAACAAATATAAACCCTATGTACTTTAAGAACAAAATCAACGAACTGAATAAAAATGTCGCCAAAAATGAATAATTCAGTTTAAGATTTCTATTTTGTGTGTGTGTGTGTGTGTGTGTGTGTGTGTGTGTGTGTGTGTGTGTGTGTGTGTGTGTGTGTGTGTGTGTGTGTGTGTGTGTGTGTGTGTGTGTGTGTGGTGTTCTGCAAAACGTACGTTTGGACTTTTTACACAGTAAAACACTCGCGAGGAACTTAACATTTGAAAAACTTACATATGATGCATTAATTCATCTTCAAAGAAAAATTCCTTACAAAAGTTCATAGAAAGATTACAACCGATGTCCTTCCTTTCAGACCGCAGAAAGGCGAACAAGCAATAACTTTCATTATACTTTAAGTTTTTCTAACTCCCAGTGAAGTTATTTATGCCATAAACAGTGTCTATCGTCCAAATTTTACGAAAGGTTTCTCTGTATGTGGGAATGTTACTAAATCCAAAGAAAATGTTTCGTCCTAACACACAATAGGAAAAATCACCAATTCAACAGGGTGTGGGTGTTATTCCCACTGTGATATGTAATATTGGTGGTAAACAATATTCGCTTCTGAATGAAAAGTGTCATATCTGGTATCTGGAGAAGTATTCCTGGAATTTATTAAAATCTTAGAGCACCAACGTTGCTAAACTTAAGATGGGTTCTAACTCATCGTGCGTGAGATTCACATCAATAATCTGATTTATCTCGCTTTATTTATATCAGTGGCTCTCATATGAACCCTATTCCTACATGGTTCCAGATGCTCGTTTAAGAATAAGAAGACTGAGTGATAGTTTGGTGGAATGCTTGCGTTTTACACTCACCATAAAATGCGAATTTGAAAGAGCATTAATAACGAGGATTGACAAAACAAAATGTTTCTTGAAAAATTCTTTTGTTTTGTCAATGCTGTTTATTCATCGGTCTGAAAAAATTCTCTCATACAAGACACCAATAATCTAAGCGTGGCTTTTACGAGATAAGAACATCGAAATAATGTTATGCTTCGATATATTATTCAACACCCAAGTTGATGGTGTCTTCAATTGGCTTCAGATTCAAATCCTCGCATGAGAATTTGCGAGTGTCTTTAAGTCATGGATTAGTTTTATCGTCCAGTTTGAGACTGTATTCCTACTGATGGAGGACGTGCATTTTTCAAACGACTTTGTATATATTTTTTTCTCTGCATGTGGTTGAGTTTGGGTGAAATCATGTGTTTCTTATTTATAAATGACAAACACGTATTTTTGCCCATTTTCCCACGTTTGTGTAGGAAATTTATACATGCACTCTTGGAAGACTAAAAGTTTTCCTGCACTCATCTTGATATACACTGTACGGAAAGAGTCAGTAGACATCCCATGAGTAAGGTTCATCGTGCCATGTAACGAGTCGTGTGTTTGTAGCCAGTATAAATTGGAGGAATATGATGCTCCCAAGTCAGTGCCACTGCATCTGGATGAAATGGTGGCTACGAGAAGGGAACTGACGAAGTTTGAAAGAGGCGTTGTGATAGGGTGCCATTTTGAAGGCCTATAAGTTCGACAAATTGTTTACAAATTGGGCCATCCAAGGTCAACAATCAGTGATACCATACCGAGATGGAAGCGCAATGAGTTTACTGCAACTGCTACTCGCAGTGGATGACCCACCATACTCACCTAACGTGAATGTAGGGTGAAAAGAAGAATGATATGTAAAAACCGCCCTGTCGACCTACACGTTGAATGCAGAGTTCAGGGCATCGACTGGAACACGAATCTGCACAAAAACATTCAGAACCGAGGCTTACAACATAGGTTCGCAATATGCAAGTCCCGCATTACTCGAACTAACACGCAGCATCGTCTTCAGTGGACGTATAAAAATCGGACGTAGAAGTTTGGAAAACCGTGTTATGGAGACAAATCATGACCTACACCCACGACCGAACAGATGGACGTGTGCTTGTGGCGGATGCCTGGTGAATGTTTCTTACCACAGTGCATAACCCCAACTATGAAAGTCTGAGGTGGTGGTGGTGTGATGGTATGGTATGGTACTGGTTTTCCTTATTTGACCTCGGACCTCTGCCATGAACATTGAATTCCCAGAGGTATCTGAACATTTTTGGACAATGCAATTCTTCCTACTTTGTGAAGTTTCTAGGGAACTGAGCATTGTCTCTTTCGGCAAGATGCACCCTGTCACAAGGTTGCTGTTGTAACTGCTTGAATTTGTGGACATGAATGTCACCACAATTGACTGGCCTCCAGAAACCCCTGATCTCAACCCTATTGAACATCAGTGGGATGAAGTAGAACATCAGATGAAGTCAAGCGACTTCCGCCCTGCAGCCGTCAAGGGCCTCATTACATGCCTACAGGAAAAATGGTCCAAAATTCCCAGTGATCGTTACCGTACGGTTGTGGAAAGTATGCTCCGTAGAATTGCTATAATCAATGCATCGAAAGGTCTGTCCACATGTTATTAAAGTGGTCACCATGGCTACTTGCTGTTTACAATATGCTATCCGTTGACTTCTTTCCAAGCAGTGTGTATTATCTGACTAAACAACCAAGAAGACGAAATATAAAGTTGTAGTCACACTCTACTTCTTAAAATGTGATTACTTATCAGTTTTAATGAATAGTGGATTATGCACTGACGATTATATTTCATTAATTTGTTCCGTTTCTAACAGAAAGCAATACGATATGAGAACAAAAAAATGCAACAAACAAGGTGAAAAATAGGAAACCACCAGGAGAAAACATACAAACATGGGACTGTTCAGAAATGCAAATGAAAATTTTAATGAAAAACTTTGGAAATTCTTTAACATGGTCTGGATTTCTGAAAACTCCAAACTCTTGGGAAAAAAGAGCAGATTATACAAATTTCTCAAACTGGAAATAAAGATGACTGCAATAACTACAGGGGAATTCGTCTTAAAAGCGGGATACAAAATATACGCAGGAATATTAAAAGAGAAAGTAGTTGTACTGTAGAGGACAAACTACTAGAAGAAAAGAATAAATTTCAAAAAGACCGCTCTTCCAAACATCTGAAATCGTCTTTCAAACACCTAAAATTTTTAATAAAAAAGAAAACAGAATTGCAAAAAAAAAAAAAAAAAAGAAAGACACGTGGCCTTCATTATGAAAAAGCCTTTGATAAAATTAATAGACAAAAGTTATTTAAAATACTAACCGATCTAACCAGTGAAATCATTAAATACGATTTCAAAACAATATAATACGAGAATATTAAAAACAAAGACAAAATTTCAAAGGAGAAAACCCAATAAGAAGTAAAATAGTGATGGATAATAAAATATTAGAATAATAAATATTTTCAAATACCTGTGATGTGACTTATCGTGTGAAGATGAAAACGATATGGAATTTTGGTATTAAGATAAACAGCATAATAAACAATATATTTAAACCATTCATGATACATAAACAGATCAAAAGATCAGATCAGATCAGATTTTATAACGTTTGGTCTAAACCAACTTTATTATATGGAAGTGAAACATGGACCATAAAAAATTAAAATGAAAACTGATTCCAACAGCAGTTAAGAATGAAGAACAAATGAAGAAATTTTACAATCTCTGAATATAAAACCAATTAACCACTATATAAGTAAATATAAGCAAAAAGTGGTTAGGACATCTAATTCGAATGAACAATAGCAGAGTGCAAAAAAATAAAAAAATAAATAAAAAATCCAGATATAAAATAAATGGGAAAAAGGAGAATTGAAAGTCCAAGAAAGCGATGTTATGAGACCTAATAAATCCCTTGGCCAAAATTCCCGATAGGAAAAAGAAGCTGAAGTTTATAGAGTAGAACCGAGACTTTTTGTTTTCCATTTCGAATGCTGGATCTTGCTAATTCAAAAAAACAAAAAAAGAGCATTTAACAAGAAATCCTCGTCTATTCACAAATATGAAAAAGTGCAGAGGCATTTTGAAATAGAATTCTATTTCAAAAGAGGATATTCTCGATTTGTTATTTTTATCAGAACACCGAAGTAAGTTTCATTAATTTCTTGAATAAGTATGTAAATAAATACGGAATGAAGATTTTGTTAAAAGAATTGTTGATAGCTTTTTGCAGAGTAACAAAGAGAAACTTATTTTATTCCAATCAAGTAGATGAGAATGAGCCCGCTTATTTATTGTGTTCGATGTACTTTCAATATGGAACAGCGTAGATAAGTTTTATTCGGCTTTCTTCAAAATTGCGTACATAGGAGAGCAGCAACATCAATGCATCCTTTTACGATAATTCACGTCCTAAACGATCAACCACATTTCTCCTTCCGACACGTGTTCATTTCCATGTGTTGTATCCGACAAAACCCTCCTCCTCTCTCTAAGTAGGGGTAGTTTATTTTTAGTAAGGCTACTTACGACGTATCCTCGCAGTAAAATATACGGCTCTGGTGGCGCTCCACGGAACTTTTTAACGAACGCTGTATCCTATTTCATATGAACCAATTACAAGATAATACCGTGTTTGCCCTTGATCGATCGTTGCACGGAGCGCGCGCCCTTTGAAGATGATATTGATTTCAAATTTCTGAGACACTTAAATTGGACAGCAGATCTTACAAGTTAAAGGAGAGGCGTTCAGAGTTGATCAATAGCTGCGTTGTTGCTTTGTCTTGGGGTATCTACGAAAGTGGACTCCTTTCATCGTCCGCAAACAACATTTTGACCATTACGGATACTTGCGCTTCCACCGCAACTAGCAGGGTGCTGCATGTACCCAATTAGGCCTATTACCGTGTCGCTAATTGGCTAAGTGCTTCGGTTAAAGACAACCCGAGAGTAGTAGTAGGTACTAGTGGATGATAAATCATGACTCTCTCTCTCTCTCTCTGTGTGTGTGTGTGTGTGTGTGTGTGTGTGTGTGTGTGTGTGTGTGTGTGTGTGTGTGTGTGTGTGTGTGTGTGTGTGTGTGTGTGTGTGTGTGTTTTCTAAGACAGCAGAGGATTCCTCGCTAGTTATTGAATTCTGAAATGAAGCTAAGTGGAGCTTCCATGGCAGGAAAAGGAAGGCAGAGAATATTAAATCGGTTTACATTCTCACCTATATGGTATGTGTATGCGAGTGTGCAAGTACATGGGAGATAGAGAGAATGCTAAATGAAAACGATGAAAAGAACGTTGCTGAGGAAAATTTGCAATGAAATATAATTTATATAATCTTGCCGTTGTTCCTCCCCTGATAAACCTGCGGTGTATTTAGTAGTCGTGTGGGTGAGTGGGCTAAGGATACGATAATGCTGTGACCCTGCTGTACAGACCAAATATGGACTTTTTCAAGCTACTTTATGCCTCTTGATGGTGATCTTACACTGGGAGCGAAAATTGTCAACTGCTGTAGCATTTTTCGAAAAGTAACCAAACTTCTTTAAGTTAAAATAGGACCTCACATTTGTCAGTCAACAGGCTGTGAGTCCGACACAGCTGGGTTCGAACCCATAGCCTGTTGACTGGAGAGCTGAAACACTATCTAAACTTGCTGGCGTTTATAGCAACATATGTATGTGTCTATGTGTGCATTTGCAACGCAAATGGTACTAAAATTAAAATAAAACTGTCTACCAAAAACTGCATATCCAAAAGCCTACGTGATGTGCATAATTGATTTATCCGAGAAATATTTGATTGGTGGCTTATTTAGATGGTTATAAAACTATACACGTGTTGTATCTGAAACTCTCTCTCTCTCTCTCTCTCTCTCTACTTTTTATGATTTTCTGGCTATACATCGGGCAAATGCCATCAGTGCCATGGCTTGAATTTAGAGCCAAGTAACAGGCGGAAGCTTTAAGTGGAAGGGTTAAATATAGCAGCTTAGAGTCCTTAAACGAAACGTAAAATAGTAGCATCCGTGTTACTGGAATCATATTAACCGTGCGTGGGGTGGGCCTTACTAATTCCGTTTAGGTGCGAATTATCGTATTACTCAACTAACTGCTACTAAATTTCGTTACGCACCATTGCATAATTTAGGAGTTATTTGTAATTATCCTACAAATATTAGTATTATTATTATTAATAAGATCCTAATTATTATCATTATTACTGACTAATTCTTGAACAGTTTAGATGGAAACCTCGTACTCAATGACTGATGTCAAAACAGGCAAATCCAAACCATCTTCAGGAACCTGTACAGACAATACTGGTTGGCGGAAGTAGTTACCTTTAAAAAATCAGAAATGATTTATAAAACATTTTCATTAGGAATTATAGCATCAGTGCATTTTTTTCCCGTATTGCAGTGTCGACAACTGCTATAGCTTTTTTTTTTTTTTTCAAAATTTAACCAAGCATTGACTCAGTTTTAAGATAAAATAGGTCCTCAGCTTTTGCAAAGTTCAAAAAGTTCAAAACTTCTTGGATCATGGCTTTTTTGTTGCAAGTCTTGAATTTGGGTACCCTACCCAGTTGGTTCTTCAACGAGCAGTTTAATGCCAATAGGAGATCTGCGGCGAAGCTGTACATATTTGAATACAGTGTTTTTGTAGAAAATACAAACATTTCAGATATGCTTACTTGATACTTGCAAAAACTGGAGATCAGCTAAAGTGGTGAGAGTAGATTATGGAAGCCTGGTCATTAAAAGTAAATATTGCGATTCTCAAATGAAATTTACATGTCAAAATGTAGGCTGTTAGTCCGGGCCATTGATCCTCCATATATCAAATTGCTGATTTGTAATTCACCGAAGGGAGGTAATATATTACCTCCCTACGTTAAAATTTTAGACAGGTATTTGTTGTATCATGCAAGTATGAACCCGAGAAATTCTTGGTTCTGTAAATGCATGTTACGATGAGAATTCAAAGTTCAGAAAATAATTCCACAGTATAACGAATTAACTCTGATTCTGAGAACCAACCCGCCATTAATCAAGCAATCCTGTGTGTTTCATTTCTTTCTCACCGCATACTCCAGTCACCTTTATGGAGATATCAGCATGATTATAATGAAATAAAATTATATTTAAGTGCACAAAAAGATATCTTAGTTTTAGTAATGCTGGCCACCACGACTACCTCTTCGGAGGAAGTGGATAAAAAGACTAAAAGAGGTGTATATGGTTTTCTCTCGACTAATAATGGCTCAAGTCAACTTGTAGAAGGAGACAGAAATAGACATGGCTTGTTCCGCATCATTATTAATGACAGGAGGATGTCGGTTTGCTTACTTCTATACTTGTAGACTGGCTGGGGTGTCATTTAATGAAGGAAAGTGACAAGATTCGTGAAATGTTGGAGGATAATTTGTACTACACAGGAGTGCGAAAGATATTTGTGGAACATCTTGAGGCTCTATAACAGTGCTAGTGGTAGCCGGGATGAGTCAATGAATGGGGAAAGGTTCCACCGTTTTAGTGAACTAAAACTCGTTAAAAATTGAAGTCCAGTAATAAGAGGCATTTAGCTTTCTTTATGTAACTCACCTTTGAAATATTCGCATATACTTCTGAATACATAAATATTATAAATTTCACACATCATATACAATCTTCATCGTAAGAACGATTTTCCATCCAGGATATTACGTGTTTTTGATTTAAAGACCGACTTATTAAATACCGAATTCAAACTAAGATATAAATGACCTGTCTGTATAATTATGGCAGAAGTAACTAATCCTCTCAGCTAGTAAATCATTTCAAATAACTGCAGGTTTTCTGTTTGTGGGAAGAAAAAGTTGACTTTCCGGGGAAAGGGAAATCCTGCCACTTTCGTATGAGACAAGCTAACGGTGGCAACTTTTATTTCAAAAATCCCTTCAACGGCCTTCGTTACCCAAATATGATTTGAACCTTGGTCCTTCCAATTGAATGACCAATATTGCGACGTTCAGGAATGTATTAAGTATAAATTTATGCTATAGATTGAGTATTAAAACTTTATCGTCATCCTCGATAGAGCACGTGCGCAATAGTGACTTCACCATCAGAATTACAGTCCTTCGTAAGAGGCTTCTTCAGAAGTAGAGAAACGGCAACAGAGTACTCAACACTGAGAACATCATCCGTCACTGCGGAACAATTACCAATTAAGATTAAAAATAAGATATTTTACTGGCAACCGAGCTGAATTCGATGGCTTCATCGTGTTGACAGTCCTTCCATTAGCCGTGACCAATGTTCAGCGCATTGTTACTTGTATATTTTTCTGAAATATACAAAGTATATTTCAGAAAAATATTCTGAAATATACAAGTATATTTCAGAAGTATACCTGTATATATTCAAAAGTATATATTCAAAAGTATACCTGGGAATCCATTTTTTTTAAATTCGTTAAACTTCTTTTATTCCAAAAATAATGCATTGCTTATTGTGGATGAGATCCTCATCTTCTATGAACGAGAACTTTATCAGCAATCAAAAAGTTTGCTTGGTAAATTTAGGAACACGGAAAGCGTCACGACTGTTTAAACCACAAATATGTAAATAGTACTTTCATATTCCCATATTTTCATCATGTTTATTCTTATTCATGTTTTATTTTTTGTCAAAACATTTTGATTTAATTATTTTGTTATTATCCCCTATAATACGTGGTATTATAGCGGATATAATATATGCCACACATGCCATATATCCTACCACAGTCGTAATTATATGCAGTGCACGATAATCTCTTTTATATATCTTTTACTCAAAGACTGTATTTCCTACTTTAAAATTGCCAGCGGGTAGAGGACATTTTATTATTTGCTGTCATTCTACTTTCGCCATTTGGGCTTCCCAAGTAAATTTCAGTTCCTCCCATTTGTGGAATTATCGTTAAATTTAAATAACTCGAATGGCAAAATTAACATGATGTTTTTTATAATGATTTTATTAATGTGTAAAATAAATAAATTACATACAAGCATATAAGAAATGGGAAAGTTGCCAATGAAATGCACAAAAGAATAAATGTAATTCGAGCGATTTTAAACGTCGAAAGCACAGTACGAATGGTTGCATTTAAACAAGGTTCCAACTTCCACAATCCTCCACCATAAAGGATACTGCAGGCACCTCAAACTTCCATTAACAGTGGATATTAACTGTTAATTTTTTAAAACTGGATTATTAACTTTAAAAACCCTACAACTGGATAACGGAAGAGCACATCCCATTCACAAGGAGGCGATCTTCACAGAGATGTAATGAGAGGTTTGGGGAGGCCTTTCTCTGGGAAGCGGCACTTGTTCCCACCAGCAGTAATGAGCTGGCAGTAAACCATCATTGCGCTGCAATTGGTTCAGCGCTTAGAAAGCGTCTTTAGAGCGTCCGGACTGTGGATTATTTACACAGCTGACGTCAAAGGACTGCAGGCTACAAGCGGATCGCCGTCGTGTCGGGATGGGGGGAAAGTGGGGAGGAAGCACTCACACTAGAGGCCAGCTGCCTCTCTACTAAGTAGATTTTCTAAGTCTTCACTGCTCCCCTGCCCAACCCCCACTTAGACTGTCCTGTTTACAGCGAGGACACGAACGCTTACTCACCTATAAGTCTGGAGCTCTACGGAAATGTGACGCAGTTTAAAACGGAAATGGTTTTATAAAAGGTACAGAGATCTCCGACAAATGACTCGGCATGTAAACTCCTACGCACTTCGGTTCTTACTAATCCGATATGTTGCTTGTCTTTCTCCGCGCGCTGCTTGTAAACTAACGGAAATACACACACAACTGTTAACGATATTGCAGTCTAATTATCAGAATCCCACCAAATAATAGTCCTCAGCATTCACCTATGGAAATACAAATGACTAAAAGAGCACTTCTGATAGGTGGGATTTTATTCATTTGTGAAATCGCATGAAATTTTAAATTCTGAATTACAAACTGCATAGCTGACAATGACATCGTTTCCCAGAGTTAACTCTCAACGCGTTCATGACGCGTCTCGACAGCTGAGAGTTTGGGATTCACATAATGTTCGTGTATGGAGGGGAGCCAAACTGTTTCACGTTTACCAAATTGGTGAAGTAAAGTTTATTCTTATAAACATATGCCACTCCAACAGAAAAGTCTGTTTTTTTAAAAATATTCTTTATTATCTCAGAATGTGATTTTTTCTCTCTCCCATATTCCTAAGAATACAACAAACATTTCCCACTGTTTGAATTTTTCTCCATTCGATCGGAGTTACTCTTGTATTGTATTCCTTTAATTTAGATTTTTCGGAGTCATTTGTGGTTTTGTTTTTATTTACTGACGGATCTACAATTTTTTTTTATGTATATGTTTATGTAATGATGCAGTAGATCTATCGTTCTTTCAACATTTTTTTCTGAGATTTTTTTCTGAGACTTCTGCTTTGTTGCTCGCAACTACAACGCTATTCATTACTCAGAAATAAGCAATTCGACTTCTAACATATTCCAAGGACGTTACATCGAAAGAACCAAGATGACCCTTTCTCTCATTCCATTGAGGAAAATCATAGCCATTTCAGAGATAAATATATTGACTGTTAATAAGCCCCAAAGAAATAAAAGTGTCGTTTTTTACTCTATAATTATCAGAAGATTGTAATCTTTTTTCTTCTGCTGGTGATCATCACTCTTATTTGATTATGTGGAAAGAAATTTTAACTTTAGCCGTTTAGTTTAAGAGAAGCAGCCATCATTAAGTAATCATGTTTCATTTATATATATATATATATATATATATATATATATATATATATATATATATATATAATGAAAGAAAGAGAGCCATCGCTTAGATAAGTTTCCGTCGTGGCATTTGACTTCGGCTTAAATATAGCCAGGACATGAAAGCCAAAGTATACAATATTTCGAAAGAAGTCGCTTGCTACGTATTAGTTTACACGAAGTTATGTTACAACCATATTGCTTCGCTGCGAGGAACTAGTTAATCCGCACTCTACACACGTTAAACATGTATGACACTGAAATAAATTCAAATTCGGTTCTCTCCGTAGTTTTCGGCCACCAGTTCTTCCTGTTATCCTAGAGTGGCCTGCGTGACCAACCAGTTTGTCTGTAAATGGCTCTTTGTTTGGGCTTGCTTGCCAATTCGCCGCCTAGATGACGGGGCATCTATGTAGCGGTCTGCTTGCAATTGTTCTCTGCACTGCCTACGCGGAGCGTCCTTAATTAACCCCACAGACCTTTCGCGAGCAAATGAACATTACCGGCAAGCGGAGAGGCTGATAGCTTCATAGATCCTGGCAGCTAAAACAGAGCCAGGTCCTTTTAAAGTTTCTAGGAGGGGGGAGTTGGGGGGGTTCATCGATCGCCTAACTTTCTACGCTGTTTTGTATAGATAGGAGGGCGCCGTCATTTTATCTCCGGATACGCTGTGACGGCGCGTTTTAATCTCTGTCTTTACTCGTGCTCTTTACGCCGCCAGGTCTCTGTAGCCTCATTATCAGCAAGTAGGGTTTCTGAAACAACGCACGTGCTATTTAGCTAGCGGGCTCTCACCCGGCGGAGAATCGTTCCACACCCAAGTGTACAGTTAGTGTAACCAATGATGTACTGACATGCGGTAGTCGGTTCCCACCGTACAGCCGTATCTGAAAAGTGGACTGTTGTAATGTCGGGGTGAGAATTAATTGTTACAGTGGGCACGTATCCCCCCCCCCCACGTACACCTACTCCATATACATTTGTTAGGTATATTTCACTGCATGGAAGACAGAAAAATATATCGACAACCTTTGTAAATAAGAAGTGATATTTATATACATTTAGCAATTTTTTTTTTTTTTTTACTAATAATAAAATTCAGTATTCAATACAATCCACGATTAAACGGCACGATTTTGAAATACGACTGTAATTCAGAGTGGCAGAAGCTGAGGAGTTCGAAACGGAATTATGAAAATGTGAAATTACTCTGAGTGATTTAACTAAATGGTACTTTTAAAATGTTGGTGCGATAAATTAGAAAATGCTGAATTTTTCTTTCTTGACTTGCTTACACACGCACACACTGAATTTGAAATTTGCTGAGGGATATATTACAAACGGATATGTTTCTATCAACGTGCTAGATACGAAAATTGCTGAATGGAGGAAATTAAAAAGCATGAGTCACACGACTTTGATATATTAATTATATTATTCAAAACTTTTTGAGTTTGAATACCTTTATTTTGTTCTTTGGATTTTTATGAAAGCTTTTTGCATTAATAATTGTTGAATTGCGAGGCTTCCTTGTCAAGCTTACGCAGTCGAATTACTATGTTAATGTTGATAATTGTATAGGAGTAGAGAGAAAGAAGAAAGTGAAGCAAAGAAAAGAGAAGAGCAATTCCTGGGGTACATTTTTTTGGGGGGGAAGGGATCAAATTGAGTGTTGCGTATAAATACGTCATGATATAATCATAGGAATGTTTTGTGACTGTTTACAATCTACTGCGATGATTGTTTGAAAGGTCGAGAATTAAGACTGTTAATCCAACCCATCCACCCCGAATTTAATGTGGTTGAACGTGGCTTGATAAGATTGCGACTGCGCAAGTAACTGGGTATTGCAGAAATTTTGCATAATGACATTTCTTATTTATGTGTTCGCTTTATTTATACTGGAACTTAACTGATATAGGTTAGCACTAATCCCCAATGCAAAATTTCAACGAAATCTCTCTCTCTCTCTCTCTTTCTCTCTCTCTCTCTCTCTCGACACGCGGTCTCTTAAATGGAAACGAAGAGAAAGGCGACACTAATAAGCACCAGTTTATGCGATAATGTTACACACTGATAATGACTATCAGTTACGTGTGAATGTTAGGCGATGTTTCGAAATGGGTGAAAATTAAATGTGGAATTTTGCGCTAAACATGACCACACGTTGCGCAGGGTGACGTAAATCTTTCGTTAGCGCTCACACGATACATTGCAAACGAATATCATCATTTCAGTTTACTCTGAGTAACACTGAAACGTTAATTATTTTAAATCTGTTATATTCGACCCCACAAATTTCGATGTTTTTTTACGGGTAAGGTGGATATTACACTAACCTCGTAAATAGTAGTTTAACTTTGAGATCTTACGACTACTACAGGACATCACATCATTTCTTGAAGCTGCTTCTTACAATTTCATATTTACTCTCATATAAACATTCCTGCCATGTAATAGTTCACTTATGCTTCTGGCTACTGTAATCATGGCTTTATTCGATCTCTAGACTATGACAGCGTTTTACATAGGTGTGCTAAGCCTGTGATAAATACCGCGAAAATAAATTAATTATGAGTATATCTATTCATGTCAACTGTACGGATTTTGGCGGTTGTATTTAATGTCACTCCTGGCTGATTTCCTTTTGTGTGTGACAACTTTTATTGTTTATATTGGCTTATTTCCAGAGATTATCCAGTTTAACCATGTGGATTTCTCCACAAGCTGTTTGTGGCGTGTACATCCCTTAAGTAAATTTATAAGAATTAGGGAAAACGACATGTCTATATGGTGGCATAAAGAATATTTTTATATTTTCTTTATTTCATTTGTTTTGCTTTTACTTGAGGGTTACCCCGCTTACTATAGTAGACACTTAACAGCAGGTCTGCTTTACATGTTGGCTGTTCTTCGCTGATTAGCAATCTTTTAGCCAAGTGCGTGTGCGCGTGTTATAATTAGTTCTGATGAAAGTGAAGTGTAGGCAGTTGAGTTCGTCCTACTAAGTTGTTATTTCTTCTTATGTGTTTGACTCGTCGCTGTTTCAGTCGTTCACTCATTTCTGGTTAGAAAGCCCATGAAGCAGTAAATAAATCAGAAAAAAAAAAGATAATAATATTTATTACTTTTTTCTCTTGTTGTGCACATAAAAATAAATACCTTGTGTGATGTGGATTTCTTTCAAAAAAAGAAAAAAGAAAAAAAAAGTGAAAGAAATAAAAAAATAAAGAAATGCTTTTTCGCTCTACATTCTTCAAAGATAAGAACGAAATCGTTCACTTGATTTTACCTCAAATAGACAGTGGTTTATTATTATTATTACACTAAACGGTGATTATGTATAATCTAAAGTGGTACGCTACGTACATTAATTAAAAAAAAAAAGAAAGTTGCTCCATACATCATCGACAGAGAAGAAACTGTCCAGTAAGAAATGTCCCATTGAGTCCTTACCATAAGGCATGAAAGAGTTTGGTAAATAAATCACAAAGTACACTTTATTTACATAAGACAAATTATATAGAAAATACCTAATACATTTCGTGTATGCAGCACAGTATATAACACAAGATGCTACTATTGCATCTTGAACTTGAATTTGCATCTAGCATTTGAACGTTGATATTTGCAATAAATATGCCAGTCAATGTTACAATTCTAATGCTTATTCGTTCTTAGTTACTTGATTTCGATTGAAATCAAGTCAAAATTACATTATTTGTAATTTTAATCAATCTCAATCTTTTGAAATCCCTATTCGTAACGAATGGTTTAATGATTATTCATTTTTATCTAATGAGTATCCCACCCACTATAACTCTATATTCTTTTGGTGCTACGGAGGAAGGGCTAAAGAATTTTTAATAATTTTTGTAATTTTATTTAATTATTATTATTTTTTACTTTTTATTTATATTTTCGGAAATTTACTCTAGAGAGCAAACGTAGAACCTTTTAAAGCCATCTCAGGCCTCCAGTGTAAGGGGAACGATGGTCTCAAATCGGCCGATGAACTTCATCTCCCACCTAAAGACAATCACAAACATCCAGTAGCGTATTCAGGGTTTAATCTTGGGGGGGGGGGGAGAGTTCAGTAGACGATTTGAGAATACACACTACGCATCGCATACGACCTATGACCGAGCATCTGCAATGATCGCTAATTCATAAGTAGTATAGAAATAGAAGACACGACACAACATAAATTTTTAAAAAAATGGATTTTATTAATTAGGAAAAGAATTTTGGAAAATTTTCTAGTGTTTTTTTTTTCCTTTTTCTTTGGGGGAAGGATCCCTTCCCCCCCCCTCTGGATGCGCCACTGCAAACATCGATGCCCTTGGCTTGATTAGAATTCACAGTCTGTTGGTTGGAGAATAGGTACGTCAATCACTCAGCCAACGAGAGGCCGGGAAACTTTCTTAATCGTGTGTATACATACCATTTTATATATATATATATATATATGTTAAAGTTACCAAGCTATTTTAAACCTGGTTTTACTCCATTTCCCAAGTAAGCAAACAGATAAACAAGTCAAGTTTGCGCCTGCAAGTGTTGCAAGTCTAGCTGATCCTTGCACTACCTGTAGGATCAGCTAGACTTGCAACACTTGCAGGCGCAAACTTGACTTGTTTGTCTGTTTGCTTACTTGGGAAATGGAGTAAAACCAGGTTTAAAATAGCTTGGTAACTGTAACATTTATTATACCCAAGGTAAAATACTTTCTATATATATACAGGGTGTTCGGGATAAATTTGACATATTTATAATTAATTATATTTTTCCGTAAGTTACATGTATTAACACACACTTCTCT
The DNA here is from genome assembly GCF_054136105.1 of Typopeltis vanoorti. Lineage (NCBI taxonomy): Eukaryota > Metazoa > Arthropoda > Arachnida > Uropygi > Thelyphonidae > Typopeltis > Typopeltis vanoorti. The sequence continues at coordinate 9,661,120 of NC_143550.1, read as the reverse complement.
TCATTTAAAAGTTTGGACCCTTCTTCATTCATATACAAGATGTCAGAAAGGATGGATAGCTGGAACCCACCTGAATCATGGAAGAGAATAACTTGTATCATGATGATTCGTGCCCGCCATCAAAATAAGGATATTACGACTGCTGCCCAATGCTCCCTGAATACAGTAAAAACAATCAGGCATGAACTAGAGACTTGCAATGGTGACTACGAGGATGTAGCAAGAAGAAAGATCCCTAGCAGACGATCTGATTGCGTTCGTACAGCAGAATTCCTCGCAAATCTGCAGGAACAGGTGTTGAAGAACCCTGGCATTGGAATTCGGGCTTTGTTCGTGGAGTTGCTAACTGTAGTCAAGCCCTGGATAACAAGGGTAGCCAATGGTAGGCCGTATGTATGGCAGCAGGATTCTGCCCCTTGCCACACCTCTGGGAAAAGTCAAAAATGGTTGTCTGAAAATTTCTACGACTTCACCAGTCCAAATGTTTGGCCTCCAAACTCCCCAGACCTTAACCCCATGGATTATTTTGTATGGGGCGCAGTTGAAAAAGACACCAATCGCACTTCCAGTAATACAAAAGCCCAGTTAATGGATAAAATTAAAACAGTTTTTGCGGCCCTTCCCAGGGAGACTGTAGCATCAGCTTGTTCGAGGTTCCGAAGCAGAATTGAAGCTGTGATCGATGCTAATGGTGGTTATTTTGAGTAAATCTTGTTGATAGTATTGTAATTAACTCTGCCTGTAATGTTTTTTTGTCAATTCATTAAATTTAATAGATACAAAGAAGATTTTCTTTTTCCTTACGAAACTGTCAAATTTATCCCGAACACCCTGTATAATATATATATATATATATATATATATATATAATATATATATATATATATATATATAATATATATATATACACATAATATACAGCGAGTATCACTGCGCTCAGAATAGTCTAATTTCTTCGTTTCAAGAACTCCACGAGGTGCCAAAAGAGTTCCATGGAGACTCAGTCGTATCCCTCGGTTGTTGTCTCAGAGCAGATTGCTGTGGCCCCTGTCGGGAGTAGCGAATATAATCTCCTCCCACAAATGCTTAACTGGTTTGAGTTACTGTGACTGAACATGCTACAGTAAAGCCACATCCATACTGCTAGAGCCATTCCCAAACGATCTGTTTTGTGACATAGCGCATTATATTTCCAACAGTAAGTCATTGCCAAACAGCAGTCATGATATACTGGTCAGCACCAGTTCTCATGTGGGCGCATGCAGCCTCATGACCTTAGTTTCTTTTGCCGTAATTCCCAAATAAACAATATCTTGTAAATGTTGCCACCCCGTACGGAAGATCTAGTAACATGTTGTTACTTGATCTTGGTTTTACCACAAAGTATTACCTCACGCACCGTATCGCCACCATGCAGTGTTTATACATGGTAATTATGGATCCATTGATTCTTTCGCTATTACTATAGACTGCTGTCATCTCTCAACCTTCCCGTCAACAAACAACAAACAGGGATTCATCGTCAGGCACCAGTGGACCTTTTCACCATTCTTCAGATATCCAGCATGGTTTCTTACCCTGATTCTATCTCAGCTGATTGTTACTATCCCATCTCTGACAGCTTCCGATGTATTGTGCATTCTGATATGCTTCTATGTATACTGCTGTTGTATGTCGTTTGTGGACGGATGTAACACTATAGGATTCTCTAATATATTGGCCTCACATATCAATAAGTTGTTCTCCAGCCATATGATTAGCACTGGATATTTTGGGGATTTGGCACTATTCATGTTACTCTCAAGACACTCCAGATAAACACCGTAGTAAAATTACAGTTGCCATGATGCAGTAAGGCGTTGCCGCCAACTGTCATTCTGTACTCAGTCGCTCAACTTGCGATTTTGGTCATTAATGTGTACAGCTGTGCTCGCGCGCGCACACATGATTAAATCTCACGAAAGCAGTGGATTCCATGGATCATAAAACTGCCTAATATACTTGTCATTTTATATGTGCGTAAATTCGATATCTTTAATTTGAAATTTCTTGAAATGAATATGAAGATCCCCCCCACCAAGGAAAAGGGAGTCCTTAAGAATGCGCTTTCGTTCGATTTCTTTTTTTTTTTCCTTTCTTTTTTTTCGTTCAAAGGAGTAAACATATCTACATTAATATCACAGACGTTAAGGAAATATTTAAATAATTTTACTTTCCACTTTCCTAAATTTTCCACTTTCTCTCGCGAGCGTTAGTGCGATGTAATGATCATAATGAAACGCATTCAATTGTTCCGAGCAGCTGAAAAACCGAGTTCAGAGAAATAGGTCAAAGGACGAGATCGATATTTTTGAGATTAATCTACTTTTAAAAGAGCATATCTGAATATTTAGTTCGGCATCCAACCATATAGTTTTGGCATTTCCATAACTACAAAGCTCGAATTTTCTTCTCGATTAAATCAGCAAACCAACAGATTATTTTAAATCTGCTTTATATGCAGTGGACATTGCTACCAGCATCGCTCATGAACATATCATTCAGTTAAAAGCTTTAGATACGCACTCACATGCAATATTTATTCGAGTGTCACTGAAATGGAAACACTTCGTTATCCTTTATTACGACGTCTCCTTTTTAGCCAAATTCAAACATCCATACAAAAGAGCTTTTTGTTCGGAATGTTTTCAACGAACCGAAGGAAATATTAACTTCAAAATGCACTGTGTATCTGTTTTACTTCTCCGTTGTATTGCAAATATTTATGGAGGATTGCCTTTGCTAATTTTGGGTTAACGATCGCTATATCTGCACGAGTTGAAAAGAGTATCTGCTTTCTTTAATAGACATCGCGAAGAGCTAGAGGATCATTTATGAGGATAACAATCCTCGCTATTAAAATACTACTTCTTTTAAACAGGATACTTTTCATGATACTTATTAAAAAGATGAACTGAAGAGTAGTGCATCCTTGTGTATCTTGCAGAAAGATGATTAAAAATAAGCACTAAATAAAATTTCCAAATTATTGTTATGCTTCCATAACTCAGTTAGTAGCGAAGAAGCTTTAAAAAGATTTTGCATTTGAAGGTGAGTTAACTGGTTTCATACAGAGGCAGCGGATTTTCCCTGCAGTTTTTTTTTTTTTTTAATATCCAAATTGTCAACTTTTCCATCTGATTGTTAGAAAAGCCTCACCACTCGATATAGCAAATTTGAATAACGTCAATAAGAGTTCTTGCAAAACAACAGAAAATATCGAAAACCTAACACCAATCTGGACACTGGCCATATAGTTACGAAAGGAACAATTTTTAATCTTTCACTAGACTTAGTTTTACGACTGGTTGAAGACATTTTTTTCCCTAATAATTTTTATTTATTTATGCGGCTCCCATCCATGTAACCCTCTCGAAAAGTATCGTCGGTGGTCTAAGTATTCTTTCTACTTTTTATATATATAAATAATTTTATATATGTATATATTTGTATTTAGTTTTTTATACAGTCCGGAATCTCTGCTCAAGAGAACAAACAGGAACGTTTCAAACCACTTCAGGATTCCAATAAGCGGTGTGGTGCTCGTACACTACGCTTGTAGTGGAATTCGAACCCGCAACCCGTTGGTTGGAGAGTGAATGAGATAACCAGTTTTTTTCATCTCAGGCCAAAAGAGAATCCATACGGGAATTCGAAGCTGCAGCATGTTGGTTGGAGAACGGACACGATAACCACTCATAAAAATAGTTTTTTTTTTTTTCAGTATAATTGGGCCATTTATTGGCAAAATTACATAACATCAGAATTCTATTTACAATCTGAAAAGGGTCTAGGTCAAACTGTGGTGATAATAATGTTATTATAAAATATACTATTGTAAACCGAATCTTACTTAGTGTTGTTTGCAATCATTTCCTTATTACATATTATTACATTACATATTATTTCACTCATTATTATGACATTTAATCTTTGAAAATATGCCAATTTATATATCTACACTCTCCAGAAATATTCTGCTTGCCTGTTTACTAGCGGATGGAGTATCTTCTGTTCTTCAAGGATATCCATCCATGATTAAAATGATTCAGTTCGAAGATCTTTCGTTTAAGGTAAATTGAGAGGTGTCTTACGATGTTGTCATACAGGGATTTTCTTCGACAGAAACTTTAATTTTTATTCGTTTAAAATAAGCACACGCAGTGGAAAGTAGCTAAACATTGGATCCAACAACTGTACTAGAAGATTTCTGATTTTAGCCAATCACTGAGCATCATTAAATGGGCCAATCTATTAACAAACAATAAAGTAATGCTATTTTTTTTGGGGGGGGGGGGTGATTTTTTTCCGGAAAAAGTAACATTAAATCGGTAACCATTTATTACGGGTTTTATTAAAAAATGAGCAAAGTATACGACATGTAATCATTTCATTACAAGAGAATCCTTTATGAACAGTAATTGAAGAGTCCAAAAGCATTTATCGCCGTACGGCGGCATTGCATTTTACTTATTTATTTTTATTGATTTATTTATTTTATAATGAAAGATAACGGGTACGCAGCTTTCGACATATCGAGGTTTAAGTCTCGGCCTGGACCATATATCGTATTTTACGCTGTTTGTGCAGTGGATATAAACAACAATAAAAAAAACAAAATCGCTAAGCGACGCCATTGGGTTGTCATATGGTGACTAAATAGCTTGACAACCAGCGAGAAGGACAGCAAGTTGACCAATCACGAAATATCAATCACTTATATCCTACGTGCTCCTGTTCTCACCTGCTATCTCGAATACGTGAACCGAGTATGCGTACCATACAGAATCCACGTGCTCCATCTTCAAATTTAGGATGTTGATGTTTATACGAAACCAATTGAGGTTATGAAATTTTCAGACACATATATGTCTGATAATTTCATTTATCGATCAACCGAATTTGTCGGATTTACAGAAGGAAAAATCCAAGTTCGTGGGAAGATAATCGTTGCTCTCTCTATGAGAACGCTAGAACCGTGTTATTTGGAAAGCGTAATCAATCTTCCACGTTTTTGCCGGAATTGAATCTAACGGTTTCCAAACAAAGTGCAGATGTCCCTACTTGAGCTAAAATATACGAGATGAGTTTGAGAATTCGATGATGTGGATTTTCCACCAAAAAGTGTACAGTCAAAATCATCCGAGAAGTTCCATGGTGAGAGATTTTCCTAGTCCTTAAGAGATAATAAAGGAACACCTCTCAATACTAAGAGTTTGCTGGTTTTTATCGAGAGAGAGAGAATGCCAGAAAGCATGGCGGTCGAAGTGATCTTTTTTGTCACTCTTTGGACTTTTGCAAAACACATAAGCACACTATATTTTGCCTGTCCGTTCTTAGATAAATTGAATATCTGGAATCCTTGCAAAAATTATCAAGTCATATTAGTTTTTGTATAAAACAAAAAAACTGACCGAAAATATATCCCAATAACTCTGTTCTGATTGGATTCGCGAGTCTCAATAAGTGAGTTAGTATCTGCCATTTGGTTGGAAAGACCCGAATTCAAAGCCCATCGATGACACCAGGAACCTTTATTAGGACTTTACAAATGAAGGGTAGTTAGCCGGTCTCATAAAATGTGTTTATCTTTATTAGGTTTTTCTTTATCTGTAAATCGGGAAACTGTGTATCCCAGTCGCTTAATCGGTTCCGACGATGCCCTTCAAATGGAAACACTTGGGCTTGAATAGTATCTACGAAGAAAAGTTTTATCAGGGTGTTTTTAATTGAAGGTGAGCAAGGTTAGGGATTTATTTTACTTCATTTTATTTTATTTATTTATTTTAACTATTAACTAATATTTTGAGTATGAGTTCATTCTTTCACTAAGTTAAAACGCCTGAATTTCGCCCATTCGGACATAATGGAACTTTAGTACCGAAAAACCAGGTTATTGCAAGCAAAGTTTAAGAAATCGCGATAAACTGGTGTTGCATAGCTGGGATTTTCTTTTAGGAGGATGAATTTGAACACTCTCCATGTTGGGGAGCAGATTCTAACGATTCGAATACTTGGTTTATCGAGCAGATAGCACATCATATCTCCAACCAACAGACTATGGGTTCGAAGGTCATGGTGGCTTGGATTTACATTGATTACAGGCCTGAAATAGCTTGGAAAAATAATATTTTGTCTGCTTTATGAAGCGAGCGTATCGTGCCGATTAATTGCGTATATTCTTCTGCCTAATTTACTGGTTTTGAGGATTGAAAACTTTTCTAGAGCAGAACTGCTACATTATTTTACGCTTTTCTGATAACTCTAATGCACTATTCATAAAGTTTTATTGGGGAGAGAATTCACACATAAGGACGGAAGCAGAGATACGTAGAAGAGCATCCGTAGGAATATGCTTTTCTATGGCAAAGTTAATTCAAGAAGCATAGAATTCTCCAAGAATATGAGAAACACGAGACAGAATCTTGTGAACATTGAACCATGCATATAACAGTGGATTGCTCCTTTGCTGATTTTATAGATTGCTCTTTCTCTACGGTTCCTTTGCACACTTGACAGTCATAAAAGTACCTACATAAAAAAAGTAAAATATTGCTATCTAATCGACTTTTGGGTATATTTCCAGTCAACGTTCTAAGCAATCTCCTGACCAGAGAGACAACTATAAAATCACACATTGTGACCTTGACCCGAAATCTTCTAAGTGAGAATTTACGTTCTTGTCTAGATATCGAAAAGTACAATGAAAGTTTTCTGTATTCAATTATGCCTGTCTACTGAGAAAGTAGCTGCTAAACGAATATTATATAATCTTAAAACTGATTTAACACATCCGCATAGGAGTAGGCGAAGTGATAGATAATGCAATATTACAATAACGTTAGAACTACGGCAAAATATTTCTACAGTACTTTTCGGGTATAATCCTTGTGGAACTTTGGCTCGCTGTATGGCCACGGCTAGTTACGATATTGAGCTTTCCTTCGCTTATTGGAATAATTGTCCGCGCGGTTAGCCTAGTGGCTCTGCGCTTCGCAACCATATGACTGGGGAAGGAGTGTTCCAGGTTCGATTCCCGTCGAAGACGTGTGGAATTTGAGTATCTTCCTCAGCCATAACTAAGTTAGCCGGTCTTGGGCGCGGGCAGTAGGATTTTTTCCGCCAGTTTATCTGGCGTTTTTCATCCTGCAAGCATGCAAACCGGACCCGTGAACACACACGGATCTACAGCCATAAATACTTAACCCCCCCATGAGCGGGCTCAACTCGCCCCAATAGGGACGGGGGAGAAAAAGGGAGGAAACTCCATACGAATAAATAAATAAATTGGAATAATTGCAGTCTACGTTTCCTGTTAGGTTCACATTATGTGGCCGCATATGAGTACTATCACATTATGAAAAGTAAAAATTATCACACCGAAATTTTTAAGTGATGATATCCAGGAAACAGATTTGTTGGAATTGTGTACTGTTTCAACAAATAGAAACTATTTGGCGACATTAAAAGTGCTTTTCAAAATGCTGAACAACTCAGCTTCTGTCAAAATGCTACAATATGAATTGATCACGTTTTCATTAGGAGGCAGAAAGATATGTGCTCTTTGGAAAGAACGCAATTCGAATTATGTTTATTATATTTATAAGGATTTTTCAATCAAGAATGAATTAATTGGTCTCAAACGGAGGTGAATAGATTTTACATAGTCGGAAAGTCTGAAGAGATAAAGTCTTAATTACAGGTTGATTTCTTTATTTAATGGAACGCTGAAAGAGGAAGGCCGATTCGAGTCGAGGAAATTAAAATATCCAAGGAAGATATTTCTCTTCTATTAGGGCAACTGGAAGAAAAAAATCAAAATTTAAAAATTGGGGATCAGAAAGATCAAAATGTTATTAGAAGAGCGATAGGGGACAGCAAATGAACTTCAGAGAATGGAGCAGAGAGATTTCTAAGCGAAAATGCAATTTTCTATTAACAGCGGCTAACTCGATATCACTTGAAAATCTCTTACAAAGAGACTCTACTGCATCACCAAAAGACACCGGTTTAGAGCTTACGTGATGAAGTCGTGTTTTGTGGAGGGGGAAAAAAGAGATATTATAAGACCAGCTAACATGTGATCAGCTGAAAGGTCTAAAAAACCACAGGAAAGCGGTAATTTTCGTAAATGGTTAGCATTTCACACCTCATGAAATAATTGATTAGTTATTGCAGCTCTGATTTGTCTATTCTCAGGAGAAGTTAAGAACTATTTCGAAAATGGCTGATGAATACTTAAGGTCTCATCTTCTGGATGGAATGCACATGTATGCTTCAACAAAAATCATAGTTTAGGGGTTTGTTTAAATTATATTATAAAACAGATGGGATCTGAAAAATTAAGAACTATGAAGGCGTTGCACTCCTTCATGAGTGGGTATGCCAAATTTATATATAAATACCGGTAGTAAAATAATATCTCACTACGGTTTTCTCGCGATTTTAAATATACAGAAGCCGCCTAGAAAAATCTGGCAGGAAGGCACAATCGTATTCTTTTGGTTACCTGCCCAAGACAACAAAACCAAAGCAACTTATTATAATAAGGTTGTCTCAACTATGCTCCAGAATATCAAAATAGCACGTTGTTTCTTCTAAATATTTTGTTTTGGAAATATAAAACGGAAATATAATTGATTAGACTGCCAAGCGCGTCTGGTGTCTAAATGGTGTGCTGTTGATCACAGCATCCGTTTTTGAAGATGAACTTCAAAGATGCTGAATCGCACTTGGTAAACTTTCGGCTGTGAAGCCCATATCTGTGAGAGTGGGGATCATCATCTGTTCCTACACTCCCCATGTTGCATTTGTACGTCAACTGAAGCAGTGCCACGAGGGATTTCAACTTTTATCATCATGACAAACCACTTCACAGTTTCATACGCAGGAGGAAAGTTTCGGCTGTTTGGTACCATTCTGTTTACATTTAAGCCACTGCATGCTGTGAACAAGGCTTGTCTTATCCGACGCAGCGATAACCTATCCTTCCTACAATTACTTTGCTGTTTCCACATCATATACTCACCAACAGCGTACTGCTGTCATAGCAGTACGCTGTTGATTAGTATATGATGTGCGAACTCACCAACAGCGTACTGCTATAATTGCAGTATGCTGTTGGTGAGTATATGATGTGCACCAACAGCGTACTGCTATCATAGTGCTATACTTTATTATTGCGATAGATGGAGCGCTTTCCAATCTGCAAGAGAATGGCCATGATTAAGTATGTCAGTGCATATATGGCATTTTTTTTTCAGTCTGACTGGCAGAGTGGATGGCATGCATAGAGTTGCGTCCCTTCTGTGGCATGAATGTTTTAGATGTCTTTCACCTGGCGACGAATGAACTTCGTCACCCGATGTAAGAAAGCTTTCCCGTTTATTTTGCATGTTATGGCAATGCAGTTGTTTCATGTTTGGTTTTTAGAAGAGTGGTTCCGAATATTCAAACCGTTCGCCGCCTACTATACGAAGTGCCATAAGTTTACAACTTTTTATAGACAGCATGATATGAATTTACATGAAAAAAAATAATAACACAAAATTTTTTCCTTATATTTTATTTGTATTTAAATTGCATTTTCTCAATATCTTTTCTAAATTTACGCTTGCTTGCTTGCACATTTTATTAGATTTTGCATTTTTTTCAGTTCTGTATTCCAAAATATAAAGAAACAAATCCAAGGAACTCTCAAAATTTTGAATGGAGTGTCTAATTTCAAAATAAATAAAGAAATAATAATAAATAGGAAATTGTAGGATGCTGAGGTACAGAGTATCATCATTGTCCATTCTGGGGAGAATGAACAACCAGACCATTTATTTCTCTGTAATTTTACAGACATATCGTGGTCAAGGAAGATACTCGGAAAGCCGGCTGCCGAGAATTAGCACCTGAAATTTCAAAGACGAAGGGATGCATATCAGGAATGCTTCCGTTGACTTGATGGAAAATATATTTTCTTCTGATTTCGATTAGTTTTTCATAAATCTGAATATGGAACAAATAGCAGAACCTGTAAAAGGCATCCAAGTGGATGACAGTCATTACATTTTATTTATTCATTATTTTATGTCATTATCATCAAATACTGTTATAAACCTATAACGCTGTAGTACTGTGGGTGGGTTAGAGGTTAGATAAAGCGAAAATTGTGGTACACCACCATACACCTTTCAAGCCACTTGAGACTTACGGTAAGGGTAGGGGTTATCATATCAGCTGAAGATATCGTCTCTCACTTAAAGACACATTCCCAAACAATTGTACAAATGATTGTTTTGTAATGTTTAAACGAATAGAATCGCCATTCTCCTACAAACAGCGATTTTCAAATCCCGATGCATCATGATTAACTTGAATTTTAAAATGAACTAATAATAAGGAAATAAGAAAGCACAAAAACTTCTGCGCTGTTTTGTATACTGCTATCAAGTTTCCTATAATTTTACAAGTATGAAGAGACGCATGGCTTTTGTGAAGTATTGCGCTAGTTGTGAATGCCTCTTTTCTGTTATGGAGAAGTATTTTGCCTTTCATTACGATGGTAAACGGTTGACGGTGTGAGGCTAGGCATTGCTAGAATTGAAAATCACTTTTGAAGCTATTTTATAAGACAAAATTTTATTTGGCTTTCGAATGATTGTTAAAGTTTTTTTTTTTTTTTTTTTCTAACGTAAAGTATGCCATTCCTACTGTCTAAATGTTAGTTGTTGCATCTACCATGTTTCACACTCTTTTTAGAATTCATTCAATTTAAAGTTTTCAAATTTACAACCACTTGGTGGCAGCATTGCCGCCACTTAAATTCGAGTGCCAACATGAATGAATTGCTCTCCAGTATATGTCAATATCTGACCAACACTTTGAAGAGAGAAAGAATAATATCGCTCAAAAAGAAGCTATCCGGTCTTATACGGAGGTAAAATAGTCTAAAAAAACTAGAGCCGGTTCCGACTGTGTGGAAAATCAAAATATTTAACAGGATGTCACCTCTACATATCGTGCAATACCGAACGATTTGTTCTGAACTCAGGCCTGTGCAGTTCATGAAGGACGAATAAAAAAGGAAAAAAAAAACTCCTGCTTGATATTCCGTTATAGTCAAATTTAAATTTTTAAATTTAAATTTAGAAATTTAAATTTGTCTCAAAAATTTAAATTGCTCTAAAATTTAAATCTTTAAAGGACTTTAGTTTTTTTTTTTTCCTCAATGAAAAATCTACTTGATGAAATGAATTAAATGAACTTGATGAAAAATCCAGTCTGCATTAAACTGAAACATCGAGTTGCTATTTTTATTTTTCAAATTCGAAAAAAAATCTCACATTTATCACTTCCCATATATCTGAAACCTGTTCAGGGTTTCTCTACATTAGACACAAACACGTTATCGCATTACAATCTAAATATTAACCAACGTTAGCAGCTTCTAAACCATTAACAACGAAAATATCACTTCTCCCATTACAAAACGATGCACAATATTCAGTGGTTAAAAACATCTGAGAAGTGGCAAAAAAAGTTAATTAATAAGATGGGGAAAAGATAAATAAGTCAAACCGAATGAATTGTTTAAAGTGGCACTGAGCGAACTGTGATGTATGAAAGCATCCGCAGACAGATTAACATGACAATGGCAATGTACGGTAAACAAGAAATATATGAAAACCAACTACAAACAGTATGCACAATGCAAAATTAATTAAGAACTGACCGTCTTCAGAGAAGAAACAGAAGGACTTAAATTAGATCTAATGTCAACAAAAGATCCATTTTAATGTATCAATAAAATGCAGTAAAAAGAAAAAAAAATAGAAAACAAAAAGTCGCTTTGCTAAGCTTTATAAATATTATCTATATGAGTAATTGACCAAAAGTTTGCTTCCTTAGTTAATTGTAATTTTGATAAATTATCTTTCTAATCTTGTTTATTTATTAGTATGATAAAAAATCTTGCGTGAAATTTTTATGAGTGAGAGATTGCAGTCATTTTCCTTTCAATTGTCGTATTGCAAGTGTTCTTTTCATAATTAATATTTTAATGAAACGATTTTATAGTATTTTAGTAGCCAATAATGTATGTGTGTGCTTGCTTGTGTGTGTGTGTGTGAGAGAGAGAGAGAGAGAGAGAGAGTTAATTATCGGTATCTCTCCGTATTTCTCTTAAAAACTGAATTAATGAAGAAAAAAACGTGCGTACGCAAACCTCATCAGGTTACATGGGCAGTTGTTATTTCCCATAAAACTTTTGAAGTTTATTTAATATGTTAACTTTAGAATTCTGTATTATGGTATATCAGTCTAATCCGTAGCTACGCAAATCAAACTTTGTTCTAAGATACCGAAGTTATTCAAGGTTTAAGCATTCTTTGGGAAGTTGCCCTGGTGCATTGTTGGGCAGTGCATAATTTGGCATTGGTGGTGCAACCTTTTTGGAAACAAGTTTCCAGTGTCGATTTCTAAACATGGGTATTTTATTCTGCTTCAGTTAACACACACAATATTGTGGATATTTGCATAATTGTACCGACTTATCTGATTGAAGCGCTTATATTTATTTCTTAAAAGAAATGACTTGAAGACTCAACTTATCATTTATCAGTACGATTTTTTATGGACTTTGCATAGATATCTTCTGTAGATATTAAACCAATAACTCGAGTACATTGCATGTGTGTATACATCATACACGCATACCTTCATGTGATGATGCTTTTGTTTGACACGATAAATTCTTGCATTTCTCCCTTGGTGTAGATTAACTGTCTTGAACATTTTTTTCCACCACATTCCAATGCTCAAGAGGTTTGAGATCCAGTCACTGAGTCTGGAGAAATAGTGAAATGCCTGGACCACACGTGGCTTTTGTGATATGGGTGGCTGTCCCGTTTGAATACATCCGTTACATTAGGATAAATGGTCAACATGAATGACCGTACATGGCCTGCATCAGCATTCAGGTAAGCTGCATCGGCAGCAGAAGACTAAAGGTAGCAAAAACATGTCTGAGCCAATCATTCTCTTGCTGTAGAGTTTTGTATTGTTTATATCAAGCCTGACTTCGTGCTGTTTTTTAATCCACACACTTATCCTTCCGTTTGCATAAAATAGCAGGAAGCTGAACTCACCACGCAACACGACGATGATATTGAACTCCATAGGACTGGTGTTCAGTGCGAAAGTTCCTTAACTGACCATACCGTAGGTGCTTGTTTTTTTACTAGACAATCATGATATCGGTGATATCTATTTGCTGACCGGTTTTATCGTATCTGTTGGGCCCTTTACAATTCGGTTGATTATGCCTATCGCATTGATCAGCTGTTCCGGCCACATACCCGATGTTGACTTAATGTTGATGCTATTTTCGATATACACTACACTTGCACGTTGCCATCCTAGTAGAGCATGACTAAATGAAGTTACCTTATCGTCCAATTTGACTTATATTATCGGTCCCGGATCGGTATTATTATGTCGTCTTTTTCCATTTTCACACTTGAATGCATATTCGGGAATCGATCTATAGTTATTCTCCCATTCTTATAACCTCTGACTCTTTTCACTCGCTGATAGAATAGAATAGCATTAACCATGGCGAGTATTCAGAAATCGGGAGATTATTATAAAACTTTTTCTACAGGTGCCACCTCCCTTAGCCATTTCTCAGTTACTCTACTTGTGTCTTTTGAATTACAATCGGGCCAATTAAAATGGCCTTTGCAACAACTGTCCCTCCTTTCTATTGCAAAATTACTGTTACAAATCTTCCTTTGACTAAATTATTGAAACCGATTTTAGTAAGGCGTTCTGTATAAGACTTATTAGTATAGCAAATTTGCCAAGAAGGTCCAAGCAAAATGAAATCTATATAAGTAAATAGTTTTACAAGGAAGAAAAAAAAATCAAGACGAGCACAAAATCTAACAGCAATTCCAAATACGAATTTCAAAGTGCCAAATGAAGAATCTCATCTTTTCTACAAACGGTAGTCAATGTTTTTTTTGTTCCTTTTCAAGGCATATGGCCGCAACTTTTATCTTTCTATATTTAAACTTTCTCTCTCTCTCTCTCTCTCTCTCTTCCTGTCTGTCCGTTCCATCTATGTGACTCCACTTTAACATTATCTAGTGATAAGCTTGTCTCCAGGCATCATTCATATTCTCCAAATCTTTCACTATAGCATAAAACAATGAACAGTTTAAAAAAATTATCAAAGAATTTTGAATAGTGTAGTGCCAAGATGTCTTCTGGCTATGATTGACTCTCGAGTTATGAAGATCATATGTTCCGAAATTAAGTTAAGACAGTTAAGACACATCCGAATTGAACCTATACTCTTTAATACTCACTAATATGTATTCCAAAACATAATTTTATTTAGCTCATTGAAAAAAAAAAGTGATAAATTTGAAGCCAGCTATCAGTCCATTCCATTGTTCACATCTGCGATCTCTCTAAACTAATACAGACGGTCAGTAACATACAGATTCTGCACCCACCTGGAAGACAGCAAATTAAGTGGTGATGAACGACATTGTGGATTCCGCTACTCTGAATCCTTAATCATGGTTTCTAAAATTTCTAAAAAAATAAGATTAACAATCTACACAGTTATAAAAGACTAATAATCTACAAACTACCATCTTATAGTTTCACTTCTTCCCTTTGCCTTACATGCTTATAACCTGATTATTCAATTTTTTCCCCTGGTTGTTTGTTGCGTGTCACGATGAATGGCTACCTCTCTTCTGATTTTTCACCAATGTAGGAGCATGACGCAGGATTTCTTACTCTCTTTCATGATATATATATATATATATATCATGTCAGGCCTTAGCCTACTGACATCGATTCCTATTGGCAATTTTGCTAAGGATTACCCTACTTCCTCATTTTCATTTGCCAAATGTTGCGGTGCACAATCATTCCAAATTCAAGGTCAAAATCAAACTCAGCTGTTGATTTAAATTCTACATGACATTCGCCATATGAATGATGACAACCTGGAAAAACTTCGCTTCAATAAAAGCACAATTCAGTCTACACTGACAAGAAATATCTCACTTGCAAGATCTTTTTACTCCTTACTCTTAATAATTTCCATATTCCCTGCCATTCCTTCTCTCCCTTGAAATGGCATTCATTCTAACCTTTCATAATATAATGGTATCGCACTCACGGCAACCGTAACCTAAAAGTTTTCAGTTTCTTTTTTTTTTCCCTATTGACTTTATATATATAATATATATATAATATATATATAATATATATATAATATATATATAATATATATATATATATATATATATATATAGGAAGTGTTTCATGATTGAATTAAAAATGTGGAGGCAATCATATCTGCAGATTAAAATGTCTTATCCCACTAAATTTTAATGAAACGGCTTTTCTCAATTAAACGCATCATAAATTTCTCTACGATGGAATGTACATTATTATTATGTACCAAGCAATGGTTTAATTATTACATCGAAAATATACAATAAAAGAAATCGGATTATACTTTCTTGTAATCTGTCCTTATAACTTGAGTTTGCTTAAAATGTATCATTTGTATAAATGGGAATTTTAAAAATATTATACTCACAAGTGTTCGGACGATCACTATGAGTTTACAGATTTACTTTAAAGAATATTAGCTTAATTCCTCATTCTGGGCGAAAAATCATAGAACTTCGAAGACAAAAACTGTCCAAAAAGAGAAGCCGTGTTCCATTAAAATATGACAGAATACGAACTGAAGGAAACACCCACATGAATGAGATCAATTCTATTCGTTTTCTGTTATCATGCTATTTACCAAGGGAGTTCCCATGAATATCAGCAGTGAAATCATAAACGGAAGACTTTATTCTGTTGCAAGGCATGCTATGTGAATACTAATATCGCGTTTTCTCAACATATGTGACTTTACTACTTACTATATTCTTTAGGTAATGAAGACTGCTGGTTTATAGCAATCGAGTAGTGCATTGCAGGACTCACTCGAGTAGATTAATAATAATCATGTGAATGACGTTTTAATTTTTTTGAAGTTCCGCCTCAATGATGGGTGTCCCAAAATCAGCTCAGAAAAGTGTTATATTATCCCCTCCAACTTTTTAGACTTTATATTTTTTTTAATTAAAAAATTCATCATGCTTGTCTTATCACTTGATTCGCAATTGTGTCTTAATTCTTTACTCTCAGATATCCCCGATCAAGATTACCTTTTCCCAGCTTCGGTCTTCATTGGTAGCTGCATATGCCATTGATTCTACTCCTATAAACCAATTATTGGCCAATACCAGAGAGTAGTTTATAGTTTCCCCCCGCCCCACTCATGCCACTTTTGCGACGATAAACTGAAGCAGCATGTGTGTGTAAGTTATGCTTCCTGTAGATCTGCGAATGTTCGAGATGGAAGATAAAACTCTGTATCCACGTAACACAGGAGATGCAATATGGGATTCAAACCACGGGATTCGGCGGTCATGGTAAAAACCTGAAATTGGTTTCGTGTTCAGCGAACCACTCTTCAATGATAATACGGTAACGAGTCACGCCATTATCCTACTAGATCAACCTCGTGTTGTCTTGGAAGACATTCCATTAAATGATTTACCTGATCAGCTACAATGGATAGGTAGCATCCATAGTACATCCATTTAATTTAATATTAAATTAAATTAAATATGGCCTACACGTATTATGGATCCAAGAGATTCCCAAGAAAACACCGTGATACATCCCCACCACCAGTATTATTACCCCATATCATCAAGCAGCCTTCTGCCTAGTAATTTATTTCATCGTAAGGATCTGAAGTACAAATTTATGTCCGCTAATTGTACTCCAGACTGTAGTTCCGTCTAGAGTATACCAAAGGTACCCAGATTCTACAGTCTGCGCTGAAACAGAAATTTTATCGCTTTTATTCATTTCTTGTTTTACTTTATTTTATTTTTTATTAAATTAAATTTATTTTTTATTTTTTGTTTCCGTTATAAGAAGCCTTACGAATAGTTTTAGTGTTAATACTTTTCAGTGTGTCCTTTTTTTGGTGTTAGAAGATGCATTTACGATGTATTTGTATTAAGCATAAAATGAATCGGGGTAGTCAGTTTATTACATTATGCTGATAATGTAATGAGAAATGTGATGTAATGTAACATATATCAGAAAGTTATGAATTTAAATGAAAATAAATATGGAAAAAAATTGAAAAATATACTAGGATGCGCTGAAAGTTGTGATAATCATTATTCAGCCCCCACCCCCAAGTATGACAAACACTGATTGAATTTAAAGAAGATGGACATTGATTAATTATACATTAATAAATGAATAATTTATTAAATATTCATTTAATAAATTAAATAAATTAAATAAATGCGTTTTAATTTATTCCTTATAAATAAAATGAATTTTGTGGAAAAAATACAGAAATTTCAAGTTGTTATCATATTTTATCTCTGGATTTCATATCTGCACTTTAAAATTCCAATGTTTTATATACATATCGCTATGAACATGTGCCAGAAAAAAGAAAAATTCTAATACTATGTAAACATGTTTCGTGAAAATACGGAGTGGACAGAGTGAAAGAAACGATTTTTTCCCTTTTTCTGTTATCCGTTACTGAACTACTTTTAGTGGTAAAAGATGCGTAATCAGTGAAGAAACTGAATGAAACTACTTGGAGCAACATTAAGAGCATCACGATGTTCAATGAAACTCGCAGTTTTAAAAGTTATATTTTATTAATTGTATAAGATTGACGATAAACACATAAAATCGAGCCATCTTTCAAAATAACTCAATATGACTAATGCGATTCAAGCGTAGGATTAAATACGATTTCTGTAATCATTCAAGCTAATGAAAATTTAATGAAACACTGGAGAACAACTCGAAAGAGTACACTGATATATAATTAAATAATTTCTGAGAAAGTAAAACTTTTTTTTTTCAATATGTCCGATTAATGAGAAGTTTTTGAAAGGATAATGTGTGTGCGCGCACGAGTGTGTGTGTGTGTGTGTGTGTGTGTGTGTGTGTGTGTGTGTGTGTGTGTGTACGCGTGCGCTAACAAACCAAAGTAATATCACCGGCTACTAAACACTTTCCCGTGTTATTTTTTTCTTGCATTTTCACGCTCTGCTTAGCTTAATTGCAATAATAAAGCCATCAGCATATCGCCAACTTTCGGGGATTCTTTTGCGCTTGCACTGGGGTAGTCATTCTCGGCGGTACACAGCTAGAAAACAACGGCATCGATTTTTAGATAGCTTATCACACGCTACTCATCTTTCGTTAGGGTTATCTGTGTATGGAAAAAACACTCTACCATCGTTAGGGAGCCTAATTGTTTTCAACTGCCTGGCAATTGACTCCGTAATCTAAAGTGCTGTTTTTATATAACGGAGAACTTTGTATCAATGACGGTAGCGTTTTTCTCATTTCCATATTCACGCAATTACCAACTTATCCGAGAGTCTGTCTTTGGCTGATGAGAACAATTGCCTTAATGAGGCTTTTTTTTTTTTTAATTTTTTTACCCCTCGGCGTTTCTGTGCAAGGCCGGCGTTTAACGTCGAAGCTTAATGTCGTTGAATAACGTTTGCACCTAGCACACACAAGCGGTATCGATGAAGAACTTTCTTTAACGTTTTAAGAAAAAGGCGAAGCAAAAGGTAAAAACAGGATATATAAAGAGAGGCAGAAAAACAGAATGAGCTTATAACAACAGTAAGAGAAAACATATTTTCATCGCATTATGTTCCTAGATTGGTCCTGGTGTCTTCGCATGGCTCGGAAAACTGCAGACTGCCGTGAAACTCTCATCCCCCCACCCTTCTTGCTGTATTAAAAATGCATTCGATTTGTATTTTTGAAACTTCCCGCAATTATAAGAGGTTTCAAAAAGTCATAGGAATTCAGATGAATTTTTTGCACTAGCCTTATAACTATTCGCTGAATATCACATTAAATGAAAAGTAAACCTGCAGAATTACTTGACAAATCACAATTTTATATAACCAATGCTGCGAAATGTAAATATAAGATCATTCACGTTGCAAAGGACCTAGTAGGTGGGTATAAGTGTATTCAGTTCAGTTAAAAAATTAAATACAGTCGTGTGTAAACCAATAAATTTGAAAAGAATCAATTTTAAATGCATTTTATAATTTTAATAAGTCAATATTGATTTATGTATTTTTATTTAATAAACAGAAAATTACTGTGTTATTTTACATCATTGTTAATCGGATTGCCATCACAATCTAATAAGATCGCAAATACAATCTTTAGCGTTTTCATGATTACAACAAACAAAAGCAAACAACAACAAAAAAAAAACCTACCTAAGAACCAACTTGAATCTTTGATTCAAGTTGATTTTGAATCTTGAATCTGCAGTTGACTTTATTCGAAAAGGCAAATTTAGGATGCCGGTAAACAGTGGTGAGCTATGGAAATTTTAACAAAGTGCTCGCATCATCGAGCAAAAAAAAAGCCGTATCTCACACAAAAACTTTTATTAATACAGCTTGTGTACAAATTCCAATCAAAAAGTATGAGGGGGGGGGGACAATCAACCTCCAAAGGCTATCATTTTTAAACAAATATTTCATTATCTAACTATGAAATATTTGCACACAATCATCTGTGTTAATTTATCGTACATAAAAAAAGCATTTATTAACTTTCAAAATATAATAAGAATAAAATCTTTTATAATCGCATATATGCAATAGTCCGCATTTTTTTTATAAACAAATTTGTTTTGTTTGCGATAGGAGTTTTTATGACAAACAATCTATAAATAAATAAATAAATATTATCTAAACACAATAATATTGAAATACGTTATATTTCTCTTTTGTTTTTATACTTCAAGTGATAATCAACGGTACCAATCAAGGGGCATTATTTTATAGTCCTTTTATTTATATGCGATTGCCAAAAGTGAATTCTAATTTGTGAAATGGTAGTAACAGTAACTATAATATTTTATTTAACAAAATCACTTTGTTAGCTTACCATATGAGTTTGCTGCTTAATATATTTCAAAAAATTATGTTTTTTTTTTTTTTTTTGAAAAAATAAAAAAGTAAGCAAGAAGAACAAGGGACTCGCAAATTTGAGAAAAATTTAACAAAGGGCTCGGGCGAGCCCCTGCGATCCTCTTATAGCTCACCACTGCAGGTAAAGGATTTCCCTGATGATGTGCGCACACCACATGCAACACGATGATTGATTTGCGCTTGTACTTAAGGTTGGATACAAGCATCTTTCAGTATTCAAGAGCATCTTCAGTATCTTAACCTGTTCGGCTAATGCAAATAATAAAACAGCAATAAACTTGAAAATTATCCCCATTATCAGAATAAAAGCATCATTACTAGAAAAGCTGCAACGTTCAGAAAACGATGGTGTGTAACTCTAAAGAGTTATTTTAATAAAGCACACAAGGAAAGTATTAGAATCATGAATTACAGTGAAGTCATTCATTAAAAGAACAACTGAATAGAGAAGTTTTTGCATATATTCTACAAATTTTGATTTGACATATTTTGCAATTAAAAGTGTCCAAATAAACGCATGACAATTTTTTAATAATGATCTTAAATTTCATTTATCAGTCTAAGAAGCATTGCTATTGTAATTTCGAATTCCTATACAAATAAAAATCGAATAATTAAGAAGAAATTTAGCTTTGAAGCTAACATAGCATTGCTAATTACTGCGTACTTATTTAAACAAAAAATACATTAGGATTAGAGGTTATTATAATTGTGTATATAAATGCAGAATGACATTGTTCAGATTTGTCGATCGCCAATATTTTTGTTGTTTTCGCGAGAACTACTTATGATATCTCTGAGAAATTGACGCTATTCAACGAACTCTATTGAGTGGTGGTATCCTTTTGTTAAAAATAATAATAATTAAAATAATAAATGAATAAAAATAGTAAAATAAAATGTATCATGAGTCACACAGTTTATGACAAGCGTCCATTCTTGATTACTCAGGAGACACTTTAATAAAATTCGATTCTGAGTCCCTGTGAAAGTCAATAATCTTCGATTTGTAAATATGGTGAAGAGTCTTTCTTATCTAAAAATATTCTTCACATCTGAAGGATTGCATGCATAAAAATAACTTTACTTAATGAAGATGAAGTCAGAGTTGAAATTCAAATTAAAACGTTTTTAATGTGAATCCGAATTATTTCAGACCTATAGCCCACTCACCACTGTACAAGAGTAGAGAAGCTGGGCTTTAAGTCCCCCCTCCCAAGCCAAATGGTTGGAAAGAGGGGATGCTTGCATTCACGCCCACGCTGATCTATAGCAAATAAACAAGAACACAGTTTTATTTTCGACTTCGTTATAGAGAAACTGATAAAGCAGTGGGTAACTCCTTGATTTGAATTAAGGGTATTTAAAGACCTGCTTGCTGACGAGGGAAGATAGATACCAGGCCATTGGCCAAAGTGGCCTAGTATCAATTTATTTCGATCGAAGTTTTTAACATTATTATTATTATTATTCAGGTCTCCATGGAGTCAAGAGACTTATTGTGAATGGTAATAAGAAGTGTCTATTTCTAGAGCTATTTGTAATGTATGCTGTTTGTCAGTATAAGGACAATAATAGGATGATTTTCTTTCGATTTCTAGAAAAAAATTGGAATATTCTTTACAAAAGCCTTCTCATAACATTTTAAAAATCCTTCATTATGTGTTCGATGATAGGCATTTAATGCACTCGTCACTGCGCAAATATCAATACCCTCACTTCGCTCCATTTTATTACAAAACAGGAAAAACCTTTCGAGAGTAATATCTATAGCAAAAACAAGAATGGAATATGGTGAAATCAAAAAACTCTTTTCTGTGCACATCGTGTCTTACAGAGTACAATCGCCGTCGGGTCGCTTTTGATTTTTCCCTAGCAGAAGAACAAAGGGAGCAGATTGAAAGATGTGTAGTGTTCGCAGCGGAATTCACGGTGAGCGGATTCGGAGATATCCTAGATACGTAAGCCAAATATAGTCTTCAAAGCAGTCCGGTTACTGAAGAGAAGTTTCCTACGCGTCTCACCGAAGTTCACTGGGGCTTTACGAACAGATTCTTGTTTCAATATGAAACGTACGGAAATGGGATTCTTGTAGATTGTTACCTAGATAAGATTTTTCCCGAAGGAGTCTAAAGGTCTGTTCATGAAAGCGTGCACTAGATTTAGATGCTTAATATTTTTAGGACGATTTACCATAGAAAGCAATGAAAACGTTGTCTCATGCGTCTGTGGATTTATAACAAGCATTTTCCGAGAAAACTATTTTTTTTCTTTTATCAAAACACCAAACTATAATACTTTAATATTTTTATCTTCTAAATTAGTCTCCTCTCCCTTTGCACGTGATAAAAAAATAAAAATAAAAGAGGAGGCATGTTATCTTTACAAGACTTCATAGTTATCTCATCTAACGTCAGTCTTCGTGTTATTTTACTTTTCTAAAATATCGTGGAAACCTCTACTTTCTTTATCAGATGTTCTAGTTTAAAGTGTCACTCTTGCTATTTCCTGTTCATTGTCACTGTAAATTAATTTAGATTCCCCATCATTTTACATTCAGGTTAGTGCGCCTTTACTTAGATCTCATACAAATTACGATTTACCGTTCATCGAATTTTATAGGGTCATTTGCATATATTCATATAATAATAGGACTACGTGGCTCTACATACACTTCTGATGCTGTAGAATTTCTGTTGTCTTAAAGCCGTATTCATTATTTGAAATGCCGGAAGTCTCTGACTGTGTCAACATTCCTGGAGGTTATGCTTCGACACAATGGTGGAATTCGTCTATACCAGAGGGCTTAAATGTTGGATTCGTTTCTTGCCATTTTATTTTCAAATGATCATTGGTTCCACAGGTCAGGGTTTTTTATTCCAGAAACTTGAATTTTTCATCCGCTTGCTAAAAGAACACGAGAATTTTACAAAAAAACACACGAAATTTAGAGATCTGGGCCTCTTACTTGCAGTAATATAAAGACATCTACAACAAAGATAACATCTGCTCCAAGGGCATTTTATTATTATTATGGGATAGCTAAGTCTGGTGTGGAAGTTGCTGCGAAACTTGGCAATATGCTCTTAATTCATGATGTTATACCAAATTATATAAAAATAATCAACCTTTACTAATAATAGTAGTAATAGTAGATGTTCAAATACACTTTTGTATAAATTTGACGCACAAGGTACATAAAAAACGTTAAGAGCAAGCATGTATGCACATTGTTCATTTAAATATCTCTCCCCTTACCGGCCGTACCATCAGAATTATGCTGATATGATTGCTTCCAGTGAGATGACAGAAACAACTGAGAGACCGTAAATATACGAGACAGAAACGTAAACGATTATAATTACTCTAACTAAGAGTAATTGTGTTTTTGAATCGAATAACTCATTTTGTAATCAAAATAATCCATCGATGAATACCAGTTGGTTTTCAAACCAGTTTTACGGAAGGAGTGGGAGGAGTTATCACCGTTTCTCGGTGATGCAGCATTCGGATCAGATTTTGTTGTTTGTTTGACGTTGTTTCTGTCAGCTCGTTGCCAAGAAGTGAGGAATGGTCAAGCTCATTTCATTTGAGTACATACACATTCAACCAAAGTTTAGTTGCTCAAGTTGAAAAACAGAAGAATCTTTGTCACATTAACTGTCAAATAAAAAGACTTCTGAACACTAATAATATAAATATGTTATTTCTGCTCGAAAGTATTTTAGCATAATAGAAGTATTACAGCATTTGCCGTGCTCGTCATTTGCTTTGAAACATTCTCATGCTAGATACAAATCTTAAAGCATAATACACGAAACAATAGATACAATGATTTAATTTTTGTTCTTCATTAAATTCCTCATATGTACATAACAGAAAAGCCTACATAACTGAACAGTTTTATTTACAAGTATTTCTAGAATTTCTCAAGAGACCTCAGTAGCATTCAACAAGCAAGTATAGGAGAAGACGAACAAATGAATGCGAGATGCGAAAAAATGTGTTACACAATTAAAAAAATATCATTTTCTTAAACTATTCGAACAACCATCTCTTTTATTTTTGTAGAAACCTGAACACAGAAATCATGGCGATACCGTTGCATTTGAGGGATAGCAACTGGCGTTCTGTCAGTATCGACTATACATATAAAGTACTGCGACTAACGTAATCCTCTTCACATCATTTGGGTGTTCACCTGATGTTCCTCTTGAAAAGAGGTAGAGTATTAAAGAAAACAGAACCTACCACAACACATTAGGTTTATGCAGCTATCTAGGTTTTAATTGAAGAACTTAGATTTAACTTCTGACTCTTCCTTTTAGGAGATTTATCTTGAAGAATAATGAAATAAGCAAGAAAAATTACGTAAACAGTTTTGATTCTTCCGAAAGAATTTGACGGCTTATTGATGAGATGTACTTTCATATCCCCAGGAAGTTTGAAACGCATGTTTGACAAGCTTATTATTTATACTGACATCGCAATGCAAATTATGTTTCCGTACCTTTCAGTAAACCAATATCATCGTTACTGATTGTTATGTATTTGATATATAAGCCAAGATTACCCACACGTTTTTCCTTTAGTAATAAAATGACACTATCTAAAAAAAAATATATATATATATGTATGACGTAAGCTTAATTACACTAACGCACTGTTCAAAGTTCTAGAAATCAACCGAAGAAGTAATTGTCTAGTGCTAAACAAAAATAAAGTCAGTAATGCAGTCCTCTCTGACAAAGAAATTGCTGTTGGAGTAATCTATGGTTGTGTAATCCTACAGAATTCGCTGTATTTTGCTTTGAGAATGATGACCTAAAATATACGTTATTATGAAAACGCAGTCATTGCAAATTGCAATTTGATTTTATTGTATATAACTTATTGTAATTAAACTTTAAATTCCGATGAAATATAAGTGAATAATCATCATACCGTTTTGGTTAGTTACAAACAGTATATGCTAAACATGTCTCATAATCACCATCTCTCATAACTAATCTCTCCGAGACTAGTAATGAAACCAGTTGGGGAATTATGACAGATCGGTGACATATTTTGTCACTAGAAAGGAATAAAATCAATTATTAAGCGCAGAGTTACTCCTGTAGGGGGTTGTGTTTAAGGCTGCCTACTTCATCCGGATTTCTGGATTTTTTCAAGTTTGAATGATTTCCAGAAGAAAAAAAATGTTGCCCATTTGTTCATTGCACCAGCTTTTCGCATGGAAGAGGGCAGTCATTTTATTATGTTAACACGGTTATTCCGCGAACACTCGCTTGTCTAGAATCCGTATCTCGCTGCGGTCTGTACATCTTAATGGCTCGCTACACCATTATATTAAAATTAAATATCACAGATGTAATCTCTCTGTATTATTTATTTTTTTTATAATGAACGAGTTAAGCTGGCTTATTAAACGGAACAATGAATATTTCCATGTATTTTCATGAAGGGTACAAATATTTTGTTAATCAAAATTAAATTAAATAATATTATGGTTTGTCATGTAAATCTGTAAGTGAATCCACATGCTCTTTGTGTATGGCATATTATGGCTATCGAAAACTCCAGTTTTCGATAGAGTTTTTTTTTTTTTTTTTTTTGGTACGAATAGGTATCGAGATTTCAGTTAGAGAGGTGAAGGAAACAGGAATTCGTAAGTTCAAATTACATTCATCACAGTTTTTTTTTTTCCTAACGTTTTTGGCTATGTTTTTGCTAAGCTGTTCGACCGAGTGAGCAATGTCTACGCTGCCAAGCAAACATGCCTTACGTTCGCATTTGACGGTGTCATCAGCTAATACCTAAAATTGACTGTGTCTTTTTAGGTATTAGCAGATGAATTTCATTGCTCATTGTAACACTACCTCAGACATGCTTAGCGGAGGCCTGAAGTATCTTGAACAGTATCCTGTTTGATCACAAACAGGAATTTCGGATTATTTCACCCTTACTCACCCAAAGTACTAAATCTGCTATTGGCTTCTTACCTTTGTAAGTAGACAAAAAAAATCACTACGGTTTGCGATTAGGAGTAGAAGAGCAAAGGAGTTTAATCAACTATACTGTAAGAAATGAAGAGAAAACATTTGTCATCAAATAAACGGAATAAATTTATATGGGCTTCGAGTGTTAGCTGTTTATACAATTTATAACAATAACAGAAAACCTCGTAAATGTAAAATACTATGCCTGTTTCTGCGACACGGTTGGTCCCAATTGCTCGGACACCATTGCTCAAAGAGTAAATGGATATTGCCTATGTCATCTGGTCAATGCGCACATTTGAAACGGAGGAAGAAAGTGCTCATGCTTGTCGGTTATATTTGTTCATCTGACTTGCCAGCTTTGCGGAAAGAAAAAAAAATAATCAAAACAATATTTAAAAAAAAAAAAAAAACACCCGCGTCTGAGAACTGTGAACTTAGTTGCGGCGAAAGGAGTATGTAGCGTCCCTCTCATTCACGATGGAATTAGAAACCACGTGTCTTTTCAATCAATTCTCAAGAGATTTTTTATTTATTTATTTACTTATTTATTTTATTTACTTTTTTTTTTGCCCCAAACTTCGCATGAATAGCAGGAGTGAAAGGTGCATAAATAATAACAACCGAGCAGGTGAAAGAGGGTAGATATGAATATCTCATTCAAGGATCACGGCTTTAACTGAATTTCTACAATTCGGAAATTCATGCAATTCGGGATGAATCAAAAACAGGCACTTTTATATTCGAATTTCAATTACTTGAAAACACTGGGACAAAACGTGTGTAAGCATAAACATGTGCGGAAAGGAGAGAGAGAAAGAATAAAAGCATAAAAAATCGCTTGGCTCAAACGTCATACACGTTTTGAAGAAAACCATGATATCCACTTTGAGCCGTATGCTCTTTACATGTCTGAAGACAGAAACAAATAGAAGCCGACTCAGAAGTCGCCCAGCAGTGCCATTATTCACCAACTGCTGTATTTGTAAGCTCAAATTTCAAGGCAATGTAATACCATCGCTAGAAGTTGGAGCTAGCCAGGATATAAAGCCGGAGTCAGCCCACAAATGTAAATCCCTAGTCGATTACGGCAGCGAAGAATGCCGTGACTCTATTTACATGGAAAGGGGGCGTGTATAGCATAAAATGGCTTCTCTTCGTCACTCTGGGCGCTGTTAGGTATTTAAGAATTAAACGAGCTTTCTTTTTCTCTCTCTCTCTCTCTCTCACGTACACACACACACGCACGCACACGGTTCCTTAAAAGAACTGCAAGAATAAATTTAAAGTACATATTTGATTATAAATGAAATGTTCGTTCTTTTGAATACCAAACCTTGTTTATTATGTCCACATTCATAGTCGCTCTTGACTTATGACTACCTTTTTATCAGCCCAAAACGCCAATGGCTCCGATAAAACTGCATTAAAATCGTCACGAAAATTATGCGCTTGTTCTGCCTTCCTTTATTAGCATTGTGTTTGCATGTGTAAAGTAAGAATCTATCGCGTTTTCTCTCTTTCTTTTCCCTTTCTTTCCCTTTAGAGTTGCAGATATCCAACAAGTGAAAGAGATTTGTAAACACGGTGTTTTACGTAACATTTCGGGAGCTACTTGAATAGCTAGTTGTGGATATAAAAAAGAAAAAAAAACGTCCTTAGCTTCCATTTAAAATTATGATTTTATTCAATATAAGGTACGAATACCAAGAATCCCTTTAGTCATTTTTATTTCAGAATATTTGAATAAATCGTACGAAGATAAAACCTGAGTGCTCATGAACATTCACTCAAGTTTTTCGTATACTGAAAACAGAAGATAACTTAGTTAGAGATCGCTTTTTATTTTGAGCCAATTCAATTGCAATTCATAAATAATGCATATTTCTTTTCTAATAAGATACTGCCTTCTTCTGATCTTAATAAAATCTCCAGATTTTTATTAAGGCATTGCCGGAATTTATCATTTATTTTTGTTTTTACAAATGTATAATTGTAAACAATGGGAGATGAATTTAGTGGCTTGGTGTGAGTCAATTCAGCCCTCGTCGTTTATTGGAGGCCTCAAGGGGCTTGAAAAAGTGCTGTTTTGTCTCCACAGCGGAGTTTTCGGATTTTGTAAAAATCAGTAAAATTTTAAAAACATTCAAATAAAAAACCTAAGACCCCGCCCACTCCGAAACCCCGCCGAAAGGTTTCCTACCTTTTGTGGACAGAAATCACATAAAAAAATTGTATTAGAAGTTATCAAGAAAAAAAAAGTATACTCTTAAATAGTATACCTTTTATTTATTTATTTTGGAATGGAATATATAACACACCTTCAAAGAAGTCGTGTGTTACATCATAACAGATAATACTGCATATCACATGGTGATATGCCTCTAAATCACATTGTGCTGATTATTATTAATTTAAAAAGTTGCTATTTTTCTAATTATTAATGATCAGTAAAGTTACGTAGTAAATCTTCGCTCAGGTTGCAGTGTTGAAAAAGATAAGAAGAAGAAGAAGAAAGAAAGGAAGAAAGAAAGAAAGAAAGAAAAAGAACGAAAATTTGCATATTCAATCTGTGTATCGCAAAGACATCCCTGTGTAAAATTATATATATATTTGTTACCGGCTGGACGAAAATATATTTCCCACAATGAGATTATTTAATATGGTTTGCTTACGAGTCATTTCATGGAATTTCTTCAAGTGGCGATGAAACCACGGCATACTGACAGGCGTGTTGCTATTAACAAATTTCTGATAAAGTACACCTAAACCAGATAAGTACTAAAATTAAGATCGATATCAATATTCAGTTAACTAAGTTAATTATCTTTCATGCTAATATAAAAAATAAGGAAATCTAAAAAGGCATAAAAAGACGTATTTCGCAGAAATACCTATATCGCAAATAAGCGTATTTTGGTCATCATGTAGCCTACGAGTTATTGTCTTAGGTTAAACAAAAATTATAACTGCTAGGCTATATTTTTTTCAAAGTCTTAAATATCAAGTTTCATCACAAGCGATTCATCCGTTCTCTAGCTGTTTTAAAAAAAGGACGGCAAACAGACAGGATGAAGCTGGAAATTCAGATTAATGAAATTCCCCAACGAGAATGCTAAAACGTTGGACATATACAATGCTTTGCGTCCGGAATGATTTGTGTTAGGATTCACTTTAGTTGGGAGATGATTTTCTTCGCCCTGTTAGACTTCGTCTTCAGTGGTGAAGACCTACAGTGCTCGACGGACCAGAGCACAGCTCAGATTATCTAACCACTCACCTACTGATGCTACTAACGCAACAGAGAAAGTTGTTTTTAAACGCAGGTGGGAATATTTTCAAAAATAAGCGAGAGTAGAGAAAAATCTTTCTTTCGAGAAACAAGGCAAGATTGTGTTTTGATAGCATTAAAATTAACTCGACTCTCTCACTTGAGAATGTTGTGATCAATGTTTAGTACATGGATTATGGAACTGGAAGCTGGAATCATTTCAGTATCACAAAGTTTCTTAGATAAAGAAGAGGGATGGATTTTCTCGTTAGCAAAACTATGGACGGGATTTGAGATTAGCGAGAGAAGGTCATTGATGCACAATTGGAAGATTGCAGAGGAAAGCACAGAGCTGTGTTACATGCTAGCATTGAAAGAAAAATACGATGAGAGGACGATGAAACTATCTTCCATAATCACGTGAGTTTCTTCAACCTTTTTCCATAATTTGCGTTCAAAGGTGGGTAATTTAAACTAGGCGATCTGCTGCGGAACAAAAATGAGGAACAATAGTTACCAATATGGAAACTATTAACTGTTGGGTCTGTAATTAGTGAAGAGATTGTCCATTGATGATCCACTTGACTACTTTCCAGATTTGTTTAGGTGAGTACAGCACAAAGATAGTTTGATGCTGATCTTTATCTCCTTTTTAAGAAACATATATAAAAAATCAGAAATTATTAAGAACACATTCCTCTTATTTCTTTTCAATATGTATTAGAGTTATTTACTAGGTAGAAATTCTCCTGCTTCACTTCTTCAGCGCACTCACACCCCTATAAATACTATATATCACTCCCGTCCACACTCTCAAACACACGTTTCACTCTTCTTCCACGACCTACCAACACTCATACGTGCACAAAAACACACACTTTTATCGTTAAACTCTGTTAAGATAGACTGTCTAATGCTAACTGTATACCTACCATGAGGTATGTGTCCAATACTAACTAAAAATATTTTTTTAAGAATTAGTTTAGAAGCAACCGCACTGCTTGAAAAGAAGTCAATATACCATGTCAATATACCAGGATACCATGGTGTGAAAAACAAGCAGCCATAGCGCCCACCTTAATAAGATATATAACCTCCTTTCGCTGCGATGACTGCAGCAGTCCTACAGGAATACGATATGGATCAATGGAAATATTTGGACCATTCTTCCTGTAGGCTTCTAATGAGTTCCTCGACTGTTGTGGGGCGGACGTCCCTTGACCTCACCCGACGCTCCAGTTTATCCTACAGATGTTCAATAGGGTTGAGATCAGGACTCTGTGTAGGCTAGTCAATTGTGATGTTCATGTCCACAAACCAAGCTAGTAGCCTTATGACTCTTTCATACACCGCGGGGGAAGACCTCGACGGACCCCCCCCCCCCCCAATGGATGTCCGTCGATGTCTTCCTCTGCAGTGTGTGCCCCATTAGAATCTTCAGCGTGTTTTGTATTTCCAGACAGATAGGAACGTATTCCCGGATGTTGAATTCTGCTATCTTCCTCCTGTGATCGCCAAATGAATCTCAATTGATGAAAATGCCTAAAAAAGTTTTCGTTTCTTTACGAAATCTTAAACTAATATCTAAATGACAGTGATGCTGTTTTATACGATATTACTGATGTAAAATATAATTGATGAATACAGCTCTATACAATTGTCTGCAGCATAATATCAAAAGGAGAACGTAGGAAGTAGCTCTCAGCTGATGGTACAAAAAGGCCCAAAGCAACAGCTATTAAAAAATAAACAACGAAGGGAATAAGAAATAGAAATTAATTTGAAGCAAATCACCCTCCCCCTCCCCTACTTTGTGGAATTTTAGGGAAAATCATCAAAGAGAGACGCTAAGCATTGATTGAAAGCAGGGTAAAGCTTTTGTTCAAATAATAATGAAATCAGAAGTAAATAAAAACAGCTTACTACGATACTTTTCAAAAGAAGATATCACACAACGCTATTTCAGTATTAATTTTGGAAGGAAACGTGTTTCATTAAAGTATGGAAATATCAACCTATATACGCTGAGATCGTAATCTATTATTTATAAAGAAGGATGTATAATTCTATATAAAATATCAGAACACACAAATTGAGCATGTGCCAGTCAGTTATTTTGAAACTTCGTTTTTCGTCGAGTTCTGAATTCGGTAATGAGCCTGTTCATAAATTATTAAATCCTTTTAGAGCGAGATTTAAAATTCTTCAATAGAGTTACTAATGTATGGATGAACCCAAGTATCTGAGAGGTACCGTTATCGAATATTATAAGGGAAAATAAAGTCAATCAACCGTCTAAGAAAATTCTGAATAATGTCACACATACGAAATATTTATGAATATTTGGCGCGGATAATATTGCATATTCAAGACAAATATACCTCAGCGTTGTACTGAGATATATTCAAGACGAATATATCTCAGTACATTACAGCACAGCGCTACAATGTTAACTCTCACCTTACAGAGCTTATACTGAAAATATCTTAGCCATGAAGGATTCTTTTCTTTCATCTTCGACGAGTGCTGTGAACTAGGGCTGCCTAGAATTCACCAAGATAACTAAAACAATTCATACCAGGTTTTTATCTGTCACATTGGAGATCACCAGTGATTTTTCCGTTTTCGGGGAGTGAAATATTCTGCTGCAACCATTTAAGATAGGATAATTTAGTTTGACTTGGAAAGAAATTTCTCTTCGCCTTCTTGACAGGATTCAAAACCTGCGAATTCTCAACCGAAGGGTACGCATAATTCCTGTAGCTTCACCATGGACACCTCCTTGTGAAGGAGGTGTTCATGTAGCAAATGCTACCTAATTATCTTGAAACAACAGTTCCTATCAAAGGATGTCCTGTTCTTTTCAGTCTAATAACCGGTGGTCGTTAGACAAAAAAAAAACAGACGAAAAAAGAAACTGGAGCAGAAATGGAAACCTAAATCAATGCAAACTCAAGAATATGTGAAAATATGCGAGGATGGTTACTTGAAAGCCTTAATCCTAGAATATTATTATTACTATTATTAGAGTCCAAGGGAGACTCATCGAGAGAGGGCACCTGATCTACAACTCTCTGTCTCCATCACTAAAACGAACCGCTATCATCATCTACACCAACGCCATCCACCGCCCACCACCACCATTAGTATTTTCACAGACAACACAAACATTCATGTCCACGGCGGGATTCGAACCCGCAGCCTTTTGGCTGGAGAGCGGATACGCTAACAACTCGGCCAAACAGGCCTGCTAATTTTGCTATTTCGGCTAATTTTGAATTACTAATGAAGCATCTAAGGTATGAGGGTAATACTGTAGTATATCCATGTGTTAATTTTATCTGCTATTCATTTTGTATTTTTATTTTCATTTTTAGAAAACTAATTTTGTTAACTTGTGTTGTGGTATAATAAGGAAAACTTACATTCTACAGTCCTGAAATTGCCACTTATGAAGGTATATTAAGTGATTATAAATTTCTGTTTGATAATCAGAAGAAGGGAGTAATATGAGTTAAGAACTGCCAGAAGTTTACTATAATAGATGGAGAGAATCTCAAAAAGAGTTAGAAGTAAAAGCCTTGCTTCTTATTACTTGTGCATGAAGTTGATAAGTAAGGTAATGCGAGGAGGGGGGGGGGGTCTTTTATGTGCAGAGGGCGGTAGGTGATTGGAATTCGTCGCCAGAAACTGAAGGGAGCACAAGAATTGTAGTGAATTTTGTTTATGTTATAGAAGAATAGCCTCCATAAAGCTGAATTTAATAATAATAATATTAATAATTTAATTATTATTTACCACTTTCTTGCAACCTAGACTGCGGAGTAAAATGGCCATTTGAGTAAAATGGACGAATTCTAAATCGTGTGTCTCGTTCGATTTTGCTATCCTCAGAAATCGATTAGAACTTAAATTACAGTGACAAAATGTATGATATGCTCATTCTTCTAAATAAAATCCTCCGAAAGGGAGACACTCTAACATTAATTATCCAGAAATTAATGAAATTTAATATAAAATTTTAATAACCGCTCTCTTTTCCATCAACATTTCCTATTCTGATAAAAAGTGCACTTATGTTTTCTGATCTCAGCATCTTAACATTATCATGTATATGATCTGGTCATTTTTAATATACTCATCACTTCCAACTTTTCGAGACATGCCTATTAAATTATAATATTATTAAAATGTTTACAAGTTCAGAAAATCACATGACTTCCCATAATTTCCGATGCATTATAACAAGCGCAAAATATTAAATTTATTTATAAGAAAGTCATGCTCTACTTCTATAAATTTTAGGACAAAAGCACACCTTGGATTTTTCACAAGTTTTATCTGCTTCTCTTTCTCCTCTCTTTGTTTCTTCCCTCAGGCCTTAAGGGGAAGGGGAGACAGTGCTTGTACGTGCATCTAAACCGCTACCCACGCAATGTTCAGACAAGTAGACTGACTTGTGCATGCACTCAGGTTATGGGCGCTCAAGTGTGTATTCATGTCTCTTTCTATTTAAAGGATAAAAAATGCAGTATCTGAGAAGAGAAAAGAATATCGAGAATGAAAAGGGGAAAAAAAACGTACAAGCAATGTGGAGAGAGAGAGAGAGAGAGAGAGAGAGAGAGAGAGAGAGAGAGAGAGAGAGAGAGAGAGAGAGATTTGACGATATAATTATCTCTCTGGAAAAATAAAGCAGCCATTCAGATTACGACGAACGGAAAAATTATTTGAAGAGCTAAAATGAGTTTACACATCTTTTATGACATTACTGTATCTTCTTTCAGACATAAATTACGAAGTCTTTACTACATCTATTTAAGATATTAATTTTACGCTGTCTTCCTTGACTAAGAAACAAGTCACATTTAAATAAAACATACTTATGCAAGCCATAAAAGAGAAACTGAGTCGAGATTTACCAAAGATTATTGTTATGAACAATACTTATATTTCTAACAATAAATAAATTGGATTCAGCGATCACATTTTTAAATTCCCCGAAACTGGATTCACACTAACGAAAGACATTTACTAAATTGTGCGCTGATATGCGATCGTACTCATCATGAAAAAGAATGCTTTATTGTGTTCTCTGTAATGGCTAATATAATGTACAACTGAATTTGATGAATCCCACGGTTTTATCCATTTATAGTTTGGCTAAGTATTGCATAAATCGATTATTTTCTTGTCCTAGAGACACCCGACATTCATCTTTTAATAAACAAAGTGATGGTCTCACTGGGTTACAAAAATTGTCCATCAGAACTGCCACAGTATGATGAATGAGGAGTAAACAGCTAACAAGAAATGTAAATATACCTACCCAAAATAATGGCGCACAAAAAATATTAATACGTATTATGAAACTGCAAGGTATCAGAAAACAGTGTGAATACCAAGGGATTAGTGTGACACGGCACCACGCACCTTAAACAATCTGCCAGTAATAGAATTGCGATTCGCATTGTTCTGAAAGTCGGGACTAGATGGCACTAATATTAGTGTGGGATCGAAGAATATGATTCAAGTTACACAAATTTCACTATGGTCAACGGCCGTTAGTATTGTAAGTTACACGGAGGATGAATGTAAAAGAACTATTCTAAAGAAATCTGATTTTAATTTGAATTTGAACTAATTTCAAGTTTGAATTCACTATAATATGAGATGATCACTCGATTGCAAAATGCTCGTTTTTCCACGTATTGTGGATTCTCTCTTTTTAAACTATGCTAGCATGATAACTTGCATCATTTCAAAGCCGAATACAAAAACTATAAAAGTTTCGTACGAAAATTGACCAGAGAGCTTGTGGGAATACACTCGCTTTCATTGGTCTGATAGCTGTTTGAAACTCATTGGTTTTCGTCAGAAACTGATGTTTAAGTAAAGGCCTCTCTAAAAATTAAGCAATCCCACTGACCGAAACTACGAGTGACCGAAAGATCGTCCACCTGGGCGTTGGTTCCACTCAGTGACAGGCTCACCTTACCACTGAGCAGAACCGCTCATATCCTAGGGAAAAGCATCCACCGACAAAGCCCCCCACGGTCCACGGCGGAAAACACTTTTCCTTAGAAAACACTTAGACTGAAAATGATCTCTCAAGGCAACCCTCCCCGAAATCTAAGCTCCCCCTCATCGGGAAATAGACTTTTAAGTAAAGCCCCTACGAGTCAGTCCAGTTTTGCGTGGTTTTCAGTCCAGTCACTCCCTACGAGTGACTGGACTGAAAGATCGCCCAACTAAGCGTTGGTTCCACTCAGTGACAGGCGTACCCTGCCACTGAGCAGAACCGCTCATATTCTTGGGAAAAGCACCCGCCATTTCAGACCTATGCCTGAAAGCATTCTCCCCGAAGAGACTCAACATGCTATCAAGGCAAACCCCCGAAATCTAAGCTCTCCCTCACCGGGAACTAGATTCGGAAGAAACCTAAGAGAGCAAAAACCCTCAGCAATAAGGAACTCGAAGTGTCGAGAGGTGTATTTTCTGTAAGCGAACTCTCAGTCGGTGCGGAAGGTATTTGCTAAAATAAAGAGCCAACATCATTTCAAAGCCGAAAGTTGGATTGAATATCCACTTAATTTATATAATTTTGCATCGCCGAAGTGAAAACTTTTGTCTCTTAGTTTAGTAAATGATAACTTGCATTTTAGTTGAGGTCAAGGTACAGCCACGCTAACTAATTTCGGAAGATGATGTTGGTACAATAACATTTTTATTTCATGGTTCATCTTAGGCTAAGTATTTTACCTACATCCGCAATGTGTTTTCCAAGACAATGCTGTTGTATTTCTGGAGTGAAAAGCCTAAGAAAACAGTCTGTTAGAGTTGAAATTCGAATCCAGATTTCTTCTCTAGGATGTGAATTTGGCGAAACCAGTCTATCAAGGAGACTTTACAATTTTCATTCCACAGTACGATATAAATACTGTAAATTATAAAAAAAAACTAAAGGAGTTAACAGAAATGAAATTACAGATTCGTATCAATATTATCTACAGTCTCAAAGATTATTGGCATCATAATAACGATTGAATAACTAACTAAATTTCATATCCTTTTATGCATGTAATCAGTACGGTTTAGATCCGGATTCAATATAAAAAACGCGCTATTGGAGTTCGATGAAACAGTTTATAGTAGGATAAATAAACAAAATGTACATAGCAGCCGTTTTTTTTATTTCCATTTTTTTTCTTTTTTACCTGTATATAATGTATATATCAAGGCACCCTACCAGGGATATCAAGCCACAGTACTAGTTAACGAAGACAAAAGAAACAGTTTTCCCATCACACAAGAGTCCTACAGGGAGATACTCTGTCCCCTTCTTCTTCTTCCCTTCATCTCTTCATCATTGTGATTGACTATACTTTTAAATTAATGCAAGTTAAATCTGGAATCCTTATCAAAGACCTATATATATACAGATGCACCTTGAAGACCTGAGTTTTGCAGATGATATAGTCCTCATTGACTCCGATATTATAGATGCCCAAAATCACTTCAACAGCCTTAGGACAACCGCAGAAATATTTGGACTAAAAATAAACTCCCAAAAAAAAAAAGATATTAAACATTAGATAGATGAGCACATCTATATAAATCAAAATCATCACCTTGAAGACGTAGAGGACTTTGTATACCTTGAATCACATATCTCAGATTCCTTAACAGACATTAAAACAAGAAAACAGAAAGCACTGCAGTTCCACAGAAGTCTTAATAAAGTATGGAAGTCGAGCCTCATTTCAAAGGAGACTAACATTCGTCTTTACAAGTGCACCAGCCAGTCTATCTTTCTGTACGGCTCCCAGACCTGGAACATCTCAACGAAAGCAGCGACCAAAATAGCTTTGGAACTACTTGTCTAAGAGATATCCTGGATTACTCCTGGGAAGACCACATTCCCAACTCTACTATATTAGATGAAACCCATCAAGATCCTCTAGTCAGCACTTTTCAAAGACACCAAATAAAATGGCGCGACCACCAACTTAGACATCCATCCTCTGTACCCTTTGATGCTCTGGTCCTCTACGCCCCTACAAATGGAAAAAGAAAAAGAGGCAGACTCCAAGCTCCGTATTGGAAATACATCAGCAATATTCTCCCCGGTTTCCTCCCGAACTCTCTGCATCAGAGATCCGTCAATTAGCATATGACAGAGAAGCCTGGTTTTCCTTCACGTCATAACAACCCCCTAGTCCTATCTTAGTGTATACAGACTACTTATTTGTTTCGATTGGTTTCCCTATTTACAATTGTAAAAATTAATGATGATGATATATAATATAGACTGAGGTTTATGGTGTAGCTGGAACTTGTTGGTAGTTCCCAAGACAAACAAAGAAATTTTTAAGAATTGTTTTGCGTGCTTAGATCTACAATAAAGTGCCTTATGAAATAAAATCTGTAACATCAGGATACACTTTTAGAAAAAGATTGAGAGACTACTTCATGGGACTAAATAATGTTGACTTTTATTTTAAACGTAATTATAAGAGATCACTCTAACTTAAATATTATGCCTAATTATGATTCTAATAGATTATGACTAAGTATAATACTATGTTACTCGAGCCCTCATAGATGCAGTCATTTTAATTTTATGACTGTAATGCCTAAATTTAATTTTTCTAATAACGAGCATGGCACCGGTCCTTGTCTGCACCCATTGTACAGCTCCATTTGTTTTCTTTTTCTGTTTATTATGCTAAATCGTTTACTTAGCATATCAGTCTCTAAATTACTCTTGAAATGTCGATATTATATTTCAACAGGCTACATGTATTTATACCATACAGTATTACTTTTTCCTCTATTCGATTACCACTTGTATTGATGTAACACTTGTTTTGTACCACTATTATGTTATATTATATTATATTATCATTTGTACCATTTTAGTCTTAATAAACTTAAATAAAAAAAATCAACATCGATTTTAATTTCAACTTTTAATTAAATGATATGCCAAATTATTTTACACGATGCTGGAAAATAAAGGTGCACATAATTAAGGTTACCAAACGAAACGATAGCTAATTACTGTTTGCGAAGAGATGATTAGACACGGTAAATTATTGCAGCAGCCGTGTTGGTTGTTTATATGTTTTTAAAGCCTCCGAACAAATTTGGCAAGCCATTCTCTGTATAAGTTTCTGTATACACTCCACCAATATTTCTGTAATGTTCTCTCAGACTTCCGAGAGATGGGAAAATGTGCTGGCAAGAAAGTGTGCTATTAGTGGTAAGCTAGTGCCTACTTTCAAGCCCATTTCATCTCACTCTCAAAAAATCAGCCGTATTTATTCTTCCTGCCCGGTTGCACTGGAATCTTTTATTCGTTTTCTACCACGCGCAAACGCCTTCTCTGTCCCCCCCCCCCTTGCTTCCATCGAAGCTGTATCTATAAAGTACTCAGTAAGACTGGTGACAATGTGAGTAATGCGAACGCTGCTCTGTAATCCAGTTAGAGAGCGAGCCGATGACTCAGCCTTGATATGAGATGATCCGAAATAGTCGTCGTCGTTCATTGAAGGGTGGTCGGTCACTTATACGTCGTCGGAAACAAGCGAATCGATGAGTTTTCTCCTTTCAGCTTCTCATCACAGCCACGCGCTGAATCTGTCTAAAAAGGCAAAATAATAAGAATGCAGGTTTGGTAAAAATTTAATGGGAAACATATTACATTTCGTGCCATGCAATCTAGCACATAATTGGCATTATTATATGATGTGGTGTTGAGTTTCATTGATACTCGAGAGATGACATTCTGGTAAGAAACACAAATCCCGACGTTCCAAAAATGGAAGTCAGTAGTCATAATCGTTATTTTTAGAAACTTTAATCAGCCTGTTTTGAGATACATTTCACTCTATCGTGGTTGTTCATGTTCATCAGAGTCGTCCTTGCTATAAACGCCGACGGAAGTAAATGGGTTTATCATATTAAGAACCAGTGTGTCATACTTCCGTTCCACAGGTCTGCCTTTGAAAAACATTGAAACAAAAACGGATCCATCTATAATCAACGACTAGACAAATTATTTTAAACTTTACTAACGAAAATCAGCCAATAAGCAGACTTTGGATCATCTCAGAGACACAGTATCTGAACGGCATGATGGATGTTGTTGCTGTGGAAAAATTTCTAACAACCAAATGAAAGTTTTAGAGAGTGCAACCCTAGTTTTTGTTTCTTTAGACCTCAGAAACTTTGCTGGTACAGTGAACACGGTAACAGCAGAGCAAAATGCTGAGTTTCTTCTCAGCACAATATTACCTCCAATAATTTTAGATTATCGCAATTAGCGAACATTTATGAAATCTGCACATACTTAAAAAACCAAACTAAAAGAACGAATCTTAAAGATCATGCGTTTGTGCGATAATTTATGTACAGTTAAGAAGGAAAAGTTGTTGCTACCAAAAGTAGTGCTCTTAATAAGTCATAACCGTACTTCATATTGCCATAGCAACAGCATGTGAACTGTTCGGAACGCAAAAATTCCATATCAGCATGATTGTACTCGCGCACACAATAGAGAACAAATGTGTTGTTAAGGCAACAATAAGTGCATCGAATTGCCAGTAAACGGAATAATAACGGTAAATATGATTTTCATATGACTGTTTCTTGCAGTCTGCCGCGCACAAATCATAAAAATCCATTTCATAATGGAAACTGTGGCAGCGGATTCGCTCTAGCTAACAGTAAATGGAGCTTCTTAATTGAAGTTTAAGTATCCATGATTTGTGAAGCAAGTTTATCTGTTTCATATACTCTAGAGAGCAAATTTATTAATTAATGTCATCTTTACTTCAGTGCTGCATAACAGATTAAGGTCTTCTTGCGCAGCGATTGTATAAGTTGGTGTGCCGTTCGACTAGCTCGGTGGTTGCTCTCATCTTTAAAGAAACACTTGTAATAAGCACTTCCGATCTAAAATTACGAGAGAGCTGGCATTCTTCTGTTACTTTTCCTTAAGCCAGTATCAGATATTTAAGACTTTATTTAGGTGAATTTAGCTCTGTTCAACCTCGTTTCTTAAATGGATGTATATATCTTGTTTGCTAAAACTAGACCGGACTGGGTTCTAGACTTAATATGTCTCTGACTGAATTATAATTTTGCACACGTTTTAAACTTCCAAGATGTTCGCAATCAGAATCGCACGTTTATCTCTTTTAATTCTAACAATATTGAGTTTCAAGTTTCTAATTTTTAGTGTTGCAGTATATCAGTTTTTTTTTTTTCTGTTTAAATAACGCAATGTATACTCTAAGCATGTATATCCACACTTATTTCATTCAGTAGAGTTACTTTTTATAGAGTTTGACATGACAAGGTTTTACAGCAGATTCTCATTCTGGGGAAGGGGGAGGAGGAAGGCTACATTAAAATCAGATAGGTTGTATGTTTTGGAGTAAGGACTCGTATGTCGCTCAGTAGAGATGATGTCCTTTGGTTGGATACCCATCGCGGCAAGACAGAAAAAATTATATAAGCTTTCTTCTAAAATTTGGCAGGACACATAAGGAGGAGGCAGAATTTTTCATTTTACACATGTGCAAATCAGCCAAATAATGTGATAATACAGACAGAAGTTTTTTCTCTGGCTGATCATGTTATTCTACTGAATTAGATTTGAAAAAATACGATTTATTATTTTGCTTTGCTTGAACAAAATCCCCTTTGGTAGGGAAAAGTTTAGTTCAACTACGAATATTACAAAATGTCTTTAGAACAAAACACAGTAATTGATTCATTCGCAGATGATAACAATACGTTAGTGGAAACGATATTAATCCCAACTAACTTGAAAGGTTTCGATAACTTCCGTGTTTTTTCACTGCTGGAGGGCAAGCTCTGAAAAAAATCGCGACTCGTTTCATCAAGTAAAAAATGGGTGCTTTGCTGAGCAAGTAATAGGGCCATCTAATGCTGAACTTTTTAAAATAAAAACTTAAAGAATAGAAAAGAAAAGAAAAAAATATCCCAATTATGACCGGCGCCCCTTTATCTCAGGCGATAAGGTGTATTATTCCCAGGATGTGTCAGAGTCCGTCAGGATATGATGGATTGACTGATCGATTATCTACTCCTGTCCACATGTAGACAAGTAGATGACATATGTGTCGGCAAAGACCAGCCATTGAACTTTCCCTAACAGGCGACTTAGCAAGTGAGAGTCTCTTAGCCGCCGCACTTAACGCTCGCATTGCTTGTCTTTCTAAAGACCATTTAAACGATTTTTATTTGAAGCATATTTTACTTGAGGAAACTAAACACCGCATAAACAATACCTCATTGGCCACAAATATTTAGCGGATGTCATTATGAAAAGGGAAGATTAATTTGGAAATTAACTTTCTAAGTTTAGCGTAAAGCACTTTTCCTCAGCGTAAATCGTTAAGACAATCAAACAGAGAAGAATTCTTTCAAAGCCAGTCACTTATAACTATCTTAAGTGTGTTGTGCACTTTAAAGAAAGATAAGTGTTAAAATTTATCTTTCCATACGTCATTCCGAAATTTCCTGGAATACAAGAAGTCTTGAAATTTTCTGATTTTAATTGTTATAGATTTTTTTCCCCTTCAGTTTTTCGTGTTATGCTTTGGACTCTCAACAGAAGTGTTTGAGGAATGCAAGATGATTTCAGAATCTATCTCAAATTAAATTCTGACATGATCATGGAATCATCATCATTTGTGCGGTCAAGTGTTCGAGATCAGCCTGCAGGCATGACTTACAGTTCTGTCCCTTTGAAAACTATCCACAGGTACTGAGCTCGAGTTAAAGTTCATATCGAAATGTCACTGAATTCATTTTTGTTGATATGATTTACAGTCCATTCCAGATTACAGTCTAGAAATTAATTAGCACTTCCAGACTGATAACACGTTCTTTGAATGAAGAGTGAGAAAAGTGTTCCACGAGATCAGACCTATGTTAGTGGCACACTAATTTATTCAAAAAAGTCACGCAAGAACTCACATTCTTATTAGCTAGAAATGATTAAGAATTTATCGTCTCCAAATGAGTAATGGGCAGCAGTTCTAATAAACTTCTAGCGAAGCTGCTGCTGCTTAAGTGTGAGTTTGCCAACACCAACTCTTCCGAAGATACTCTTGATGCATCTAATATTTGCACTCTGAATTAAAAGCTAAACCACTTCATAAGGATTTTATTTTCATCTGATTATCGGCATATTTGATAAATGATCAGAAAAGCTTCCAAGATTTGTCGGTCATTCCTTTCCAGAAATTCAGTCTTACTAGTAATGCACACATCATGAATTATTTTTTTATAATTTTTCTCTTAAGATTTTTGGTAAGCAGCGATTCACAGAAAGAGACAAATGGACTTATTGCTGTCGGAGCATTCAAGTCTATTTAATTTTAACTTTTAATCATCAGGGAGAAGTTATATATAATAAAGAATGACATTAATTTCAAAGGTGTGAAATCAAAGTTTCAATGCAATGCAAGAATCCACCGGAATGTCATGAACATACTCAGGAGGGAGAGACAGATCCAGTTGTTCAGTAAATCAAAGAATCAAATCAAAGTGATGGTGTAAAGTAAAACTCATCCATTAACTTTAATAACGTCATGTGATAACAGTAATAGTACCAAATGAAGCGGGTGGAGAGAAGAAAGAAGAAGCCAGTCAAAAAGTAAACGACACAAAAGCTGCCTTGGGACATACCTCAAACACCAGCTAATTTTCCAGAAAGTTTTCATTAGATGAATTAATTCATAATCCGGAGAGATCTTCGCAGGAGGAAGTCTGTGATTATCCACGAATTGCGAGGAACATTTATCTTACAAAGTTCAACTTATTCATTATCTGCTCAACTGGAGTTTTTACAGGGCATAAAATAAGACGTCAAATATCAGACCAATGATCCACAAAATCATTCACTGCTGATGGCTTGCTAAATATAATGGGAAGATAAATCTGTTATATTGCGCTTTGAAAACAGTGGAATGTAGGGAAAATATCTAGAGTATATACTGCATTGACTAGTGCTATTCCTAGAAAAAAAACAACAACAACAAGCACAATAAAAAGACAATGACATTATAAAAAAGGGGGTACTCCTAAACAAAATGGGCAAAATGGCCATAAAAATAATATTTACTTAGAGGAGTAACATGAAATTTTTCCAGAAATAACAATGCAAGAATCCACAACCGAACTTCTCAATTTCCAAAATGCCCTGTAAGGTTTCATAATGTTCACAAGGGATCGCTTTTGCTTGGCAGTCTAATGTTTTCTTTTCAATTTCCCAATACCATGTCGCTACAGCCATTGCATTAATACATAATATATTATCATATTGATAATAAACTGCGTTGTTTTATCTATAGCAAATAATCTCCACTACCACAACACCGTCTTACTGCACTTAACAGACGATACTGTGCACTAGTCAAAATAAAGAAAAAAAATCCACTTTTTTGGTTTTTGTCTTATCATCACATTTCCATCTTCTAATATGCTCAACAAAAGCTGAGCTCGGTAGAATATCCGAATATTTTACCTCTGCGGACGAACTGACGAATGCCTAATATAATATACATTAACCAT
Source organism: Typopeltis vanoorti (assembly GCF_054136105.1). Taxonomy (NCBI): domain Eukaryota; kingdom Metazoa; phylum Arthropoda; class Arachnida; order Uropygi; family Thelyphonidae; genus Typopeltis; species Typopeltis vanoorti. Next base: position 9,617,102 of record NC_143550.1, on the reverse strand, counting down.
ATTAATATTCGAAACACAGTGCCTAAAGAAAATGGAGCACGAGCCACGTAAGTACAAACAACGTCTCATTTATAAAATCAGTTTAATGGTTCAATTTCTATTCAATTTCAAATTTTAGGTCAAATAAAGTAATCTCATCACTACTAAAGTCGATTCACTTTTGTTTATCTAAGAAATAACGTTTCCTTAAAAAAAACTTAAAATTCTTATAATATTTTATATTATATATATATCGAAGTTTTCGACATGACTTCAAAACGAATTTGGCTGAAATGCAACCAGAAAATCATTAGCTGTGGCCTAATATTTAACTTTGCATTTTAAGTATTGCTTCATTCATCAGTAAAATATTATTATGAAAGAACACCAACAGTAATAACATCAGAAACGTTCTTTATTAAAACGATATTATGATTTTTGTCTTACGAATCTTAGAAAAACAACGAATACACCAAATTTAATACATCATTAAAGAGTTAGAAACTGTGAACTGATATTCAAAAAATGTCAGTATACTTATTGAAGTGCTTCCTTGGGGTGACTCCAGGGTCGTCTTTATTGTAAGCCTCTGCTTAATACAATGGTGGAATGAGCTCACGGTAATTACAGAAAACAGAACCTTTCCATCACTCAGCTTATTTTTTTGCAAGTGACTGTTAATCACGATTATTTAAGAGTCATATTGAAAAGGACAGTCATGATAGATGAACGCGTGATAACATTGTTCGCATCACAAAGGCATACGTGATGCCTTCAACGATTTTTTGTTTTCTTTGTCATGATAAGAGCTAAGTGGGGTGTAAGTAAAACCAGTTAATTAAATGATGCAAAACCAAATATTCATTACTTTAACGTGGCGCATATTTAGTGAAGGATAGTAAAAATCTTATCGAACCTATTATTCATAGAGAGAGAGAGAGAGAGAGAGAGAGAGAGAGAGAGAGAGCACAAAATACTGCTATTCTGCGATAATGATTTATATTTTGGAATTTATAGAAGTGTAGTTTTGGGATTCAAAACAGAATCCTTCGTGTTAATATTGATATTAAATATCTATTTATTTGGATCAAAGGAGTAAGCACTTTAGTGAAAGAAAAGTAATACTAAAGTCGATAAATGATATTAATATAGATTACTCATATCATTAAACTGAAACGTCTTTGGCATATTTACAACAATTTCTGTGGTTTCATAACTCGTATGAAAGGCTCCAGAATGGCATTTTATGTATTATTAATATACAGTAATCACGAAGATTCCTAAATTTAAAGAAAATCGTATCATTCTGAATTGTATTTTCGGACAGAATAACATTTAGGGGAAGCTACTTTATGTAGATTTTATTTATACTGAGGATTTCAATATCGGTAGCCCTAGTGAAAATCAGTGAGTATTCTTCATTTTCTTGGAACGATAAGTCATGAAGGTTTAGATCAAATATGATCGTTCATTTTTATGTGAAGATCGAAAAGTCTGAACGTTTTAATAAGGATGAGCTAATTACGATCTACAATATTTGATTGAAATCAATCCGTGATATTGATGATGAACCCCTGAGAGCTCCTCGAGAAACAACATTTCGTGAATCGGCGAAAATTGCCTTTGTAGCATTTTCATCAGTTCACGTTCAGTTCCCTTCCTTTACAAGAAATATCCACAAAGTAAACTCTTTCAAGGAAACTCTAGAGAAATGAACAGTATGGGAAAATATCGTACCTCAAATTTCTGCAAAAATGGTGAGAAACGTAATCAACTTTGATCACTCACCAGATTCTTCAAGATTGGCTCTTCTTACATATATTACGAGTTTAACGGTGTGTTGAAAATCAGATAAACCATTTTCGACTTTCTTCTTGAATATTACTGACGACGAAATCTTTATAAAATAATTGCCATGAATACTACACGTGTTTATCAAATAATTCTCGGACAGTTTAACAGATGAGATTTTATGCTTATACTTGTACAAGGAAAAACGCAATGTTCACGTGGAGAATTCATGACTAAACAAACACAAACACGTAATAACCACAGTAATAAGTTTTAAAAAGTAAATATTTTATCCTACGTATCACAGGATTTTTAATTCCCGCTACTCATTTCCTTTTTTTATTCCCCAGAGAGAGCAGCGAGGCTAACTCAAACTTTTGACTACTGTAAGTAGCCCATCTTTGTCCTTAGCGAATCACTTGCATCTTGTTCAAGGCTATCAATGATTTTAAAAGACATCATGGGAGGAAAGTACGGCAAACAAAAGGCAGACAACAACAACAGCCGCCACATTGTGGTTCCCAACAAGATATATTATTGTTGGGAATCCCTATTATCTGAAACAGCGTGAGTCCAAAGGTCAATTTTCTTGAGATGAGGCATTAAAAATCTCGAGTTTCTGGGACGAAAGAACCTACCTGTCCATGCCAGAGATCGACCAGCTCAGAAATCGGTCGGTCTTTCTCCAAGCGGCGAATAGAATAGAACCTGTCAAAGTGTTTTTTTTTTTTTTTGGACATGCGGAGTGGATGAAAACGTCATTACCAAAGTGACTACAGAGGTATATGTAATGGTCATTACCCTCAAAATTGTTTTTCCAACCTTGAGAGAGAAAATGTCCTTCCACCTCTTTCTGGGAAGAAGTGGAAGGACTCACTTTCAGATGAGTTGCTTTCCACCCTACACAAGATCTGAACTTGTGAACTCTTCCCAACCAAGGTATACTTCCATTGACTGCTCTTCAGATATACCCGATGCTTAAAATTAACTATAAAAAGAATCTTTGGATAAATAAATGATTATTTAAGTAATGTCCTGTTAACAATTCTGAGGTCAGCCTTTTATAAATCATAATTTTACTTTGTTGCACAATGAAACCTGTGGAGAATTCATGACTGAACAAACACACGTAATAACCACAGAAATAAGTTTTAATGTGAATATTTCACCCTAAGTGTCATAGGACATCGTCAGTAGAGTTAATTTAAACAATACTAGGAATAACACACAGTTAGGGCGCATGATTCAATGGAATCATGCGCCCTAATTCAATTCTATAACACGCTAATGTTATAGAATTGAATCACGCATATTGGGATTCCATTGAATCATGCGCCTTAACTGTGTTATTCCTAGTATTGCTTGAATTAACTGTACTGACGATGTCCTATGATACTTAAGATGAAATATTCACTTATTAAAACTTATTTCTGTGGTTATTACATGTGTTTCTTTAGTCAAAATGTTTACTATGTTCTACACCTTACCAGCAGATAAAGTAGACATCACTCTTTTAACTGTAATTCATCTTTTGAAACCGATTCTTTTATTTATTTATTTATTTATTTTTAATGCGATGATGATCACATCCACGAAACTTTGAAAGCCTATCGCACATTTGATGTCGCATACAGTTTAAGTGTTATATAATTGGGTTCTCCTGCCCATGAGATAAGAAAGACGGTACATTTTTCAAGCAACTAAATGTACGATTGGTTCAAACCTTTTGCTGATGGAATTCGCTTAAATAAATTTTCACGCTAAAACTCCACTTAGTCGAATTGCTTCAGCGAATGATCTTAATAAACAATACTTGAAAACAGGCCTTAATCACAAATTACAGAAAACAGATGAAAATTCAGAAAATAATCCTTTTATATCCTACGAAGATGACTCTACTTTACAACGTTTGTTGCCAACATATGATGAAGTTTACTATTATAAAATGTCGAATGTAGTGCCGTTATAATTAGGACTGAGGCAACTAAGTTATGAAGTTATAAAGCCGGTATGCATATTAAACGAGGTGAAAAGCTTTCTCAGGCCGTTTTTTGTAACATGAAAACTTGAGTATCCGTGATGAAATGTGTGTGTGTGTGGGGGGGGGGTGATCTAGCACTAATTCAGTAATAACGCTACACTGCATTTTTCGGTGCCCCCATTATTAAATAGGAGTACAGCTAAATGCGTCTTTAAGGTCATTGAGAAACTGCAGAATTAATACTCCCCTGCAAGAATATTTTCTTTCCATGTCAATTATGCGAAATGGATTAAAGTGACGCTCAAAGGCGTCATCTAAGGTCTATAATTATTCAATAATAAATCTTGTTAAAAAAACAGAACAACAGGAGTCGGTGTTTTTTGAGTTGAAGATTGAATAATACCATTTCTGTGGCGTGAATAGAGGAGGTCGTGATCATACAAAGCACAATAAAGCAACCCAATTTAAAATTTAATGCTTCGCTGCTTATTAAACACGAAGGGAAGATACGATATGGGTTTTGGTGTTCATGAATTTTAAATCTATAAGCTAGTCTTATGCAACATGATTTCAATAACGTATTTTCTGACATAATCAAATCGCAAGAATAGTAGGCATTATGTTTCTTAAAAATTAAAAGTGGCGCGTTTTATCAAGTAATGTGTCATTGTTGAAGTAAATGAGATTTTTATTAATGCTTTGAATATGAAGTCGAATTCCTATGAGAGAACTTTATGTCGGAAAAAGTCACTTGCTTGTAATAGAAAGATCGGTAGTGCTTCCGCTAAAGAGTCGGATTAATCAGGTTGTATAATTTTGCAGGTGTTTAAGAAATTTACACAAGTAACTGAGTTTCTAACCATTCGATTAAATCGGGATTTTAATTTTACTTCTACTCATTTCGACATATATTTCCCCCTAGTTTTAATGGTGTAAACACTTCACCGAATGAAAATATGCTAAATCTATTTATTTATTTTATTTAAGTACAAATGAGCACACATCAGACATTTCTAATGAAAGGTGCTGAATAAATTTCGGCAAACTCTCTCATTGAATTTACAAATGTGGAAGTGGATTTTATGAAAAATAACGAACAGCCAGTTTGTTTAATTAGTATTCTAATGAAATTATGAAAATGTACTAACGATACCTCCGTCAATGCTTATTGGTTACATTTTATTTTTAGAATTTATTAAATTCCAATAAGCGAATTCATTACAGCGAATATTATACCGTCGCGAATAATTTTCTGACTGATGTTCAGGAATATATCATTCAAATTAAAATTTTCCACACCTTTGAATCTTAATTCGTTTGAACTTCGTTTTACACTAAAATATTTTATTATGATCTTAAAGGTATAATCAGAGTATATTATCACTCGCTGATATTAATTGTACGAACAACAAACCACAATGCCACGGACACCCCCTAAGAATGAACAAAACATTTCATTCTGCTTAGCATGTACTACGCTACTCAGAACTTTGCATCGACAAATTTTTAAGCTATACGAGTACCTCGAAAATCAGCGGAAATACTTTGCATTTTTCAGAGAGAGAGAGAGAGAGAGAGAGAGAGTATTAGGAGTATCTGAATGAGCTGAAATCACCGTGCACAACCTTGTCATTTTAAATGTTAATGCTCATTTCACATTTTCATTTACAGGCTTTCACGAACTACTCAGTTATATTTCGTTGCCGTTTGTTCTTCAGTTTGTTGTTTTTTCTGTCTGTTCAGTTTGCCTGTAGTTTTCGGTTTGGTGTTCGTTCTTCTGAAACAAGATAAGTGTTACTTTTGGAGAGCGCAGCTTTCATATAAGACAACCATAAAATAAATATCAATCATAGTCAATCATGAGAAAAAGCGATAGTACTCTAACCTGAGCAAATTCTTCCAGAACGCCTGTATGGCCGAGTGGATAGAAACTCCACTTTTCTGCTTGGGGTTCCAAGACCACAGGTTCGAATCCGAGCTCTTGGATGCAATGAACCGTTATAGGAATTTTTCATTTGAAGATGAGCTATCCGTTCAATATAAACATATGGCGAGGTATTGCCACTAATTCAATTTTTCCCCTCCTGCAAAACAGAAATCACATGGAAAATATACACATTTACCATACATAATATGTTAAACCTTAAATCTGACTCTATTGTAATACATTTACAGTAAAGATACCCTTTTTACTAATAATCCTTAATATAAAGCAATAACACTTTGCTGTGTGACTCCCCTTGGGATCTCAAATTTTTATAAGTAGAAATAGTAATTTATTGAAAAGCATGATAAATGATATAACAGCAACGATCTGACGCATATTTGTAATAACTGACTTAGATGCAATAAGAATTAATGATAAATAAAAAACAGTTTAATAATAAGAGTTATCTAATCTAGTTTTAAATCATGTTACATGAGAGTGTATTCTGTAATGTTCAGTATTTTGAACGAAAGTGTAATTCATTTATGTACTTGGGTTTTCTATTTTTTTTTTAAATATTTTTTTATTTTTTTTTATTTATTACAAAGGCAATGGAAAACGGGAAGAGTCATTCCCTCTTCAGAGATTCCAGTGGCCCTGTAATGGGAAATAATTCTCTTGCTCTATATAATGATGAGTGGTTCTTTATACATAAAATGTTAATTTCTAATGGAAATATCGAATTCAGTGTTATTTTTCCAAATTCTGGAATTACTCAGTATATGCATGATAGATAAAAAGGTATCTCCCAAACACCTAATAAAGGTCTCCTTTCCTTTAGCACTTAGTGTAACTAAGTACATTAATTCCTTTTAAGCCAACATAGTTAAATGATGCATACAAATCAGATAATCAATTGCTGTCGCAAAACAAAAGCCGTGAATAGAGGATTAGGAAAGAAAATTAGACAGAAGCCTGTTCAGTACTTTTGAATCCGAGGATGCGACAGTATATATATATACCCATGGTAAAATACTTTCTATATATATATATATATAAAGTATTTTACCATGGGTATAATAATATATATAGAAATATATATAGAATAATAATAGAATAGCTTGGCATCTTTTATATATATATATATATATATATATATATATATATATATATATCCATCCTTTAAAGTGGTTTCTACAAATTTAAAGGCTCTTGTTTCTCAGACAGAGAGAGGGTGTTATGAACGTCATCCCAGGGTGCTCAGCTTCCTGAATAAAATATTAAGCAGGATACAGAGGGGAGAAGGGAGATGGCGACCGCTCACGTTAGCACGGAAAACGCCGAGCTAAACCTCTAAAACTTTTAAGAGCCGATTATATCCTCACTGTGTATAAACTTCGGTTACACTAAGTGCTGTTGTAACTCTGTCCTATGAACTTCTTTCATAGGTCGATTTGAGCAGTGAATCTAAAATACTACCAGTTCATCAAAGATATTATTTAAACCTTGCTAAGTAGAACGAGAAAGGGATATGCAGAAATTCTTCAATAACGCTTACGCAAGAAACTGAACTCTTAATATCTTTGATTATCACCACGAGAACAACCTCTGCCTTTCTGTATGAGACGAGTTTCGTAACTACCAAAGGAACCCATCAGGCCGTGGTAAAATATGTTTAGTTTAGTTTTCAAGCAAAAGCTGTTATAGATTTTCTTAAGGGACGCTGATATGCCTTAGAATTTGCGTGATGGCTCTGCAGGTACATGTGATTTGAATGACGAATTGTGATTGCTGCGCTGTATATTATTTAGTTATACTTTCCTGTCATGTATCCATCGAGGGATGTACAAGATACTGTGAAAGAATTTCAAATTCATCTGTTATTTTTCAGCTTTGAATATCGTTAGATCGTACGTATTATTCCTGAGGTACTGCTGATGTACATCAATTCACGTGGCTCTCAGCCTCCTCCCTTCTGTGTTTTTTCAACGTGGTTTGCTAAGCTTTCTTTTCCCTTGTGTTTCAATAACCATGACTCACATATTAATGAATGTTGACAAAATCAAGTTCCCTTCTGATATCTTCCTTTTTAAATATCATTCTGCCATTGAATAATTCACTCCTCTAATTACGGATGAATCTTTTATATGTGGTTTTTAATCATTCACTGCTGACTCACCTTTAAGATTCATAAGTTTAAGGTTGAATTGAGCTCTGTTTGTTTAATGCTACTTTGGTGTTGTGGGTAATTTGTCTCTTATTCCGTACAAATTTATTTATTCAGATGGCTTTCTCTCACCCACGCCCTATTTTCATATTTAATTTGCTATCCTCACTAAGAAGGTGTCAAATAGCCGAAATTCTTTACTATTTTTATATGTTCTCCATCTCGAATTCAGTTGATGGCCATGCCTATTTTCATTTCTTCTGTCATTTCATCTGTTTCTTGCAGCAGGCATTCAGTTTCGTTTATGAGCATTGAAGATTTGTACTGATTTACATAGGAGTATAAACGTCATCCGCCAAAATAAGACGCTGAGATTAACGTCTCCAGTTGTGATTTCGGATTAAATTTCTTCATATTGTGATCTACTGTGTACGGAATTAATTTCTTGAAAGAAAAATCTGGTCCTTATTCTTCAATCACGCCAAAATTCAGTCTGTTCTTTCCTATCATTTCCTTGCTGTAATTTTTCTTATTCCTTTCTCAAGTATGTTTGCATACATCTTAGCTGGAATACTCTTTTTCTTCCACATCTATTAAGTCTAGCTGCTAGTGCCGCTCTTATAAGAACCATTCTGCCATCGCCGGTATACTCAGTAGAGAAATTGTCTCTGTGATTTTCATATTCTGTTTTGTAATTTCCTTTACACAGATTGATATCTTGAATGTTTACCCCAATTATCTGTAACTGACTGTATGTAGCTAGTATAAATGTTTACACTACCTTCTTTGGCATAGTATTTATAATTACCATTAAGTCATAAATTTATAAAGAACACGAGTGCGATATCTATGGTGTACATGCCGTCAAGGTTGTCTGGTGTGTGTACTTGATAAATCAGGATTTTTCCTTTAAAAAAACCTTACCATCTCTGCTAGATCAAAAAATTTCCAGTAAAAGAGACCTCCTGGTTGGAAAGACTTCAGGTTGTCAACATACAAGATGAGTATATTCTAAGAGGAGGTACTTAGCGATGAATTGCGTGTATTTATTATTCGACAGTTCAATTTTGGAATTATGATATAATTTACTGTATATTTCATGCATATGTTTTAGAGTATATTAAAATCGTACAATATAAGCAAGATTTCGTTGCAAGTTTACTTTTAACAATTTTCGTTCAAATGCGTTTATATATATTTAGTTATTTGCCGCATCAAACCGAAAGCACTTGGTATTGCAAAGCAGAAGATCTCTGCTCTTCTTGTGACTAAAAAATAACTAAATAAAAACTATAAAAACTTCAAGGGTCCTAATCTACAGTAAGAAAACGACCATCAAGTCCTGAACACTTGAAAAAAATTCCTCAAATTAAATGTACGTCATGAGAGGAGAAGGAAACACCTTGCTAACAGGATAGAGATTTGAGTAGATCCATATCAATCCAAATGATGATTTGTTGATGAGCAAATTTAACAACACCGTTAAAATTTATCTTAATTTATTCAAATTTATCTGATTTAACTCATGAGTTAATTAATCATGAATTGTATTGGCGAGTTGCGTTATCTCTTAGACAAATGCGTTATACATTTCATATTCAAGACCCCCCTTCGGAATCCCAGAAGATTACCGTATTACCTGAAGTTCTCTAATAGAATTTCAACAAAGTAACTTCGGGTAATACGGAATACCATTTTGTGTGTAAAATGACATTTCGTATTACCCGTAGTTCCTCTACTGTAGAACTGGATCAATCGCCAACTGAATACACATTTCAAAGATCGAATGCTACACTCGGGCTGCATTTACTCATCAAGTGTAACGAATCCATGTTCATAGCGCAGTATAGTAATACCGTTAATGATCAAAAATATTCGCGCAGATGCTCGTCCCAACTTTAATTAACTCTCACTCATCCAGCCTTTGCTGATATAACAGTTCTTCAATTTTCTAGGAAGGCTTTTCACTTGGTTTTGGTAGAATTCCCAACGAAGTTCCAATTCACCAAGCAGATGTTCGATGTGGTTCGAGCTGAAAGAGGAAAGGGCCTTCATCAAATCTTCCATAAAGCAAGACTCGCATAATTGTCTAGAATGCCACCGGAGGCTGCAGTGTTAGGATTCTCCATCACTGGAACTAGGGAGCCCAGTCCAATTCGTGAAAAACAGCTCCAGACCATGATTCTCCTCCACCAAATATGGTGTTCTTTTGGGGCCCTGCTAAATCCAGACTCCTAATTTGGACTGCCAGAGGCTGAAATGTAATTCATCACACCATTAAACACGTTTCCACTGCTCTAGAATTCAATGGCGCCGAGCTTTACCAGACTGTATTATTGCATGAAAATTACACATTAGGGTTCAGTATAATTTTTCAGTCTTATAACAGTTTTAATTTCTGAAAGTGATTCCTGATAGATACTATTATTGAATAGCAAAGCTTAGTGAGAATCCAGTTGTCTCAAAGGCATCCACCCAATCTAAATATATCTGATTATTTAGATTGTGCAAATTAATGTTCATTTTTGAAGGACATTGTCGAGAAAATATATCTGAATATTCTAGATTTTTTGACATACTTATAAATATAATTGAATATTCTTGAAAGGAAAGATGATTAATAATTTTTAGCAGTGGTGTAGCTAGCGCGTTTTCCACCGGGGGTGGCCCCTGTCTTTGCCGCCTCTCTCAATATACACCAAAAATACTACAAAAAGTCAAAACGGGAAATAAAAAATAGGGAAATAAATTAAAACACTGTTTATTTTTGAAGTAAAACTTTAATTTCAACATTCTAAAATGTTATTTTTCTTGCTTTTCTATTAGCAAAATTGTCGACGTCTCTTTCATAGTAATATAGGTAATTCGTAATCAATTTTATTTAGAAAACCTCCTCTCACAACTAGCGACACTTGCAGCGATTGTGGGGAAAATTCGCTGTAGGGTTGCAATAGTTGAAACTGAGTTCTCGAGACTCTATTTTAGAATTAACTGCAAAAGTTCAAAAATGTTCAAAGTGTCGCCCGGGGCGGACTGTCCCCTCCGCCCCCACTAGCTACGCCTCTGATCTTTAGAATCTTCAAGTATAATTACTTACATATTTTACTGTGGCACTTACAACAGCGTCAAAAAGACAATGCGAGTGAACATAATGCAAAAAGTAAAGAAGTAAGAAATTAATATGGTAACAAATTTATTTAAATTACAAACATGAAACATCACTAATAAGAATTTAACTCAATCATAATTTAAATTATAAAATAAATGAATAAAAACGTATAAAAAGTATAAAAACAAGCAACCTGTGAAATAAAGAAAGAAATCCAGCCATCTTCTTCAATATTATTTTTACTGAAATCTTACTTTCTGGTGTGGTCCGCTGTGACTTTTAATTACAGTTGAAATATTCTTTAGAAGAGAGTCGCAAAATTTTCTTTAGGGTCATATATCCCTTTATAATATTTTGTTTCAGTAGAAAGTGAAACTAAATTATTTCTCTTTATAATTGAGAAATGGAAAAGATATACTGATCTCCCTCGCCCCAAAGGATAAAGCTTTCAGATTATTTGAGACTAGATTTTTTTTTTCAAACACATTTACTGCCTTGTTAACATTCTTGTGCATGTTCATTTCATATTCTGACAGGTGATGTTAAGTAAATATGTGGTGGAAGTTGTGTGGTGGAAGGTGAACTGGAACGTAAAATACGAGGGTCGACAATAAAATAAGTTAACCGATTTTATTACTAAACATGCGAACACTGCATCGACGGCAACTGTTTATCCCTAAACTACGCAGTAGTAAATCTGTTTTGATGACGTGTGTGTATGTGTGTGTGTGTGTGTATTCGGATCTCTCTCTTTAAATGGCGAAACGTTTCTAAGTTAGAGAGGATAATAATGAGCAGAAGCAAGTTTTACATTTATCGTTATCACAACGCAATTAAGACGCTGAACAAATACAAATTCATAACAGTTAGGCGTTTTTTCTTAAAATGAAAGTCAAGGAGCTAATTGTCAACATCGGACCGTAAGATTGATTTTTATTAAATTCGAATATGAAAAATAAAATAAGATAAAATTCTGCTGAAAAGGCCGATCTCTTTTGATGTAACACCTTTTCCTTTTGCTGGATGTGTAAACTTATCTCGAGTGAAAATGGTTTTCGTTGTGCTTTCGAAAGATGCAAGAGATGGACTCATATTTTATCACACCCTTGATACAAAGCATGTAATAAGATGCAGTATCTAAGCACGGTTATAGTTTATAAGTTTAAATACAGAACCACACTATTCTGTCTCACATTCGAAAAACTAATGGAATCCGCAAAAGATATAGTTTCTTGGTGTATTCAAGGAACTTCCTCCCTCCACATGATAAAACCAAGAAGTTCGGAGAGGAGTTCAGGAAAGAAAATGTGGAGGGCAATATACATAACAGGAGTGTATGGGAAAGTATGGCGTGATTCTTAACAGAAATTGCTGATGAAGTCATAGCGTGTTAATATTGGGAAATCGTTATGTGTAAATGCTTGGTTTCTTCTGAAACAAAATTCGGTTTGCGTTAGAAATATGGAGGAATATTCGAAGCAAACGTGTATGGCCATCCAAAGTACCATTAAGCTATATAATGGATGGATATTTCTGTTCATTGAGATAAAGTCTTTGGGAATTTTATTAAATTACATGCGGGAAACTGTGTGACTGATCACAGCCCCAAATCACATACATTTTTCGCTAAATATATCATGAGAAAAAAAAAGTTTTAATGTGCTAAGGTTTTCGAATGCATACCCTCATTTGTTATTCAAATCACTTTTTAAGAAATAAGTGGAATATATACAAGATAATCGAGTATATTTAAATTAAAACGTGTAAACGAATGAAATATTTTGAGTTTACCCAGCTTTGATGCTTCTGGTTTCCTATTTAAATTAAATCTGAATTAAAAATACTACACGTATATGTAAACATGCAAATGATATATTTTATGTACAAGAAAGAAAATGAAACAGCAAAGCTTGTCAAATTAGGTTTCTAGAAGATTCGGATGTATATTTATATATATATATATATATATTTATATATATATATTTATATATATATATATATATATATATATATATATATATATATATATATATATATATGTAACTCCATCTAAGAAATTGGTTTTCATAAATAGAAAAAAAAAACATTCTAGTCGCTTAACTTATGCCTATCCTTTGCTTGTTCCATAGTGCTGCCGATTTCTTTTATGGCTGAATGCATGTGTTCCGTTCCTATAATAAACGTATAGATTCTCCTTGTATCATCAACGCACTTTTCTGTTTTACTAAAGTTAATCTTATATATGTGAATAATAATAAGCTCGTGCCTAACCGTGCCAGTTAACGATGTCGAGATCAACTCATGACCGTTTTATTCCTGTTAACTAGACAGCAAGAAACTGTTTCTTTTTTGTTTGTTTTTAACGACCGCTATCTAAGATGCATGAAGAATTGATCCGCGTTGTATCAGAAATAATAAAAGATTTGCGTAGCTTGTTTGATGTGGTTGAAACAACTTAAATCGCCCTTTTACTGATGGGTTTTCAGCATTTCCGGACAGCGGTTGCTTGCACTTCGAGATAAAAATTGAATGTGCCACCAGTCGATGCGTGAGAAGAACAGAAGGCAGGAGAAGCACTCACAGTTGGCCATAATTTACGTTGGAACTAGCGCAGATGGTACATTGTTTATGGAAATTACACTCACAAGAAATGGAGAAGTAAAACATAAATTAGTATAATACATGTTTGCCTCGGTGCTTACAATCACGAACACAAATACTGTGCGTGGTGGGATTATTACAATTTCAATCTTCCAAACGTGCACTTGCCGTCATTACCTAGTTAATAGAGCCGCGGAACAATTTAAATAAAGACACATGCAACCACTTATTTGTTTCGATATTTATAGCAACTTGTGAGGAGAGGATTGTTGTTAGAACTTAATGGGAATTCCCCTGGATATCTATTCAAATTCGAATATAGAGCTACAAGTTTTACAAAGCAAATGTCTTTTTCTTTTTTTAATCGTCTTCGAATAGAGTTAGAGGCCAGGAGCTCATCATCTCGCTCTAACATACAGGTATGCATGTTCGGGAAGATATTTTTTGCCAGACAATTTCAGCGATTATCGGGGAACCTGAAAGATGGAAATCTGCAAAGAGAACTACTGCAGTAACTTTTTACAGAACTGCTCTCAAGTAATGAAAATCTGCATAATGTAGCATTCTGAAGAGGCAGTTATTTTAACAATTTCACGCCATTGAAGATGAAAGAATTAGCTTCTTTTGTGGTTGTAATTGCGTTATTATTATTTTAGATCTACGTTACTTACTGAAAGATGATGTATTTATTCGTGTTCACTAATTTAGTATGTCGATTAAAAGCAAGTTATCTTCCGAATGGAAAGGAAACCGCATCGATAGGGCTATCATTATTACGTGAACAAAGGATTTTTCTTTTGGAAAGAAAGTCAGATGGAATGAAGTATGTTATTACATCATTCTAGAATTGTTAAAAGTTCACTATCAGTATGTATTGAATAGTATTTCCATTCCGCCGTAAAATTTACAAAATAAACCTCGGCAGACGACAAACAGCATATACCTTATCTCAAGATTATATGATATCACGATACTAAATATACACGTAAAATTGCATACAGTAAAATTATTATTTGCCGTGTTTATACAGGGTGTCCCAAAATTCACGCAAGATTTAAATTTAGCGCCATTTGTGCGGTAAAGTGTTGCTAACGAGAAAAAAAAAGACAGCTGACAGTTCAGGGTTATTAAAAATGGAGCGCTACACTAAAGAACAACGCATTTTCATTGTTGAGCAATATTTTAAAAATAACGAAGATTTGGCAGCTACAGTTCGCAATTTTCGTACAAAATATGTTCGGAATAGTGATTTAATTTAATCAACTGTGAAAAGATTAATTAAAAAATTTAAGGAAACTGGATCAATTAGTGATCTCATACACTCTGGCCGTCCTTCAACAAGTCGTTCAACAGAAAACATCGAAGCAGTTCGTGAGAGTGTTGCTGAGAGTCCAAGAACATCAATTCGGCACCGTGGTCTTGAATTGGGCATTTCGCGAAGCTCTCTACAGCGTATTTTCACGAAATATTTGCATCTTTATGCTTACAAAGTTCATATGACTCAAGAACTGAAGCCTACTGACCACACACAGCGAAGAGAGTTCGTTGAATGGATTATGGAACAACAACAAGTGGATGCTTATTTTTCGAACAAAATCATCTTCAGCGATGAGGCTCATTTTCATCTTGATGGCTTCGTTAATCGACAAAATTTTCGCATTTGGTGTTCAGAAAATCCACGAGTGATTGTTGAGAAACAAATGCATCCACAACGTGTCACTATTTGGTGCGGATTTTGGGCTGGAGGCATCATCAGTCCATTCTTCTTCGAAAATGTGGCTGGTAAGGCAATAACAGTTAATGGTGCTCGCTATCGCGACATGATAATCCAGTTTTTTGTGCCTACATTGCAAGATATGGATGTGGACGACATGTGGTTTCAACAAGACGGTGCCACATTCCATACATCCCGAGAAACAATTCAATTACTGCATGAGTCATTTCCTGGTCGTGTAACTTCCCGTTTTGGTGATCAGAATTGGCCGCCCAGATCATGTGACTTAACGCCGTTGGACTTTTTTCTTTGGGGTATTTTGAAGTCTAAGGTCTTAACCCACGACCACCCACGCCTTGAAGGAGGAAATTGAGCGCTGTATCAACGAAATTCAGCCACATTTATGCAAAACGGCTATGGAAAATTTCGACAAAAGAGTGCGTATTTGCCAGCAAAGCCGTGGAGGCCATTTACCCGATATGCTATTCCATGCATAACCCTATACTGTGTACTTTATGAATCAATAAGAAATTACAATTTTTAATAAAAACCTGTGTTTTCTATCAAAATTACTTCTTGCGTGAATTTTGGGACACCCTGTATTTAACATTGTTTAAGCGAGTTTTGCATGATTCAACATGGAAAGTTTCGGCATTGAGTAAAAATAAAGAAATACGATTACTAGCAGCAAGAATAGATTCATGCGAGAAACTGTAGCTGAAAATTCTCTTGTCCACTCTGGTAATGAATGACAACTTGCTGACTATGGCAGAATTACTGTTCACGTTAAAATACAAGATAATCTGTTCTATACTCACTCCATGTTTTTCGACTCATCAGATCACGATATCAGACGAGCATGTTTAAATATATTGGATAGTAGTTAACTTTATGTTTAGAAATCGATTAAATCTGGAATTTTTTAAATTTCCTAGAAAGGAAAGATTTGGCCTGAGAACTTATAAAAAGATCGATAAAGTCATTATTATAATATAAGCTAAATTGAAACTATAGCTTGTTGGTAATAATCGTAACAAGAAACCCTCCGTACAGGCTGACTCAATATCACAATAATTAGGAGATACAAACTCCGAGGAGAATTCGTGTGACTGCATTTTACGCTGACCTGCTGTTGCCTGAAACTCACTGGTTTTCCTCACAGCACATACATAGTATAATACCAGAAATGTACGGAAGCCGATTTATGAAGAGTTATATCCGCCATACCAATTATCAAATGAAATAAATATATAATTGAAGAAAAGAGCTTAGAAGGGATTCATTAAAGCAGTTATTAACACCATTCATTAGTTTATATATGAGAGCACTCACGTATTCGCACGTGGGATTCCCTTCTGATATCTGAGGAAACCGGCGAGTTCGAAGTAATGCAACCAGGTCAGTTCGGTGGAATGTAATTCACGTCAGTGATGGAATATAGCGACTGAAAGCATTTTCTAGGTGAAAGTGAATAAGTTCTTATTGAAGATTTAGTGATAAACACATTCAATAAATTGTTGCTTTTCGATACTGAACAAGATATATGTTCACATCCTTTCGTTACATGTATGTTTATAAAGCACTTCCTATTGAAACTCGCACTGATTTGCATTGCAGATTACTCGTGTTGTCTACACAGCAAATGTTTTGATTGGGGGAGAGGAACTGAATCATTGATACAAAATTAGGAAGGAAAAAAATGAAACACAACTGCAAAATTTCGAATAAATCTGACTGCACATGTTAACAATATTAATCGTAACTACCTAAAATAGTAACGCCAGTTCTCTAATATCGTAAATCGTGTGGAACATTTATATCTGAATATATAAAACAGTTATACAGAAAGATTATGTCTAATTTTGTAGTATTATCTAGTGTAGCTTCTAACGATGAGTCCTTTGAGGTGTCATGCGATAATAGTAATTTTTATTATATTAATTTTCTAAAAGACAGACTACGAATTATTTTATGTGAAACTCCCGGAGCATCTTTCAGAAGATTAGATACGGTTCAAAGAAAAATGTTTGTGCGTACGTGCACGAAGTTGTTCACACCCACGTTCTATCGTGTAATAAGATTGGAATAACTAAGTTTTCCGGACTTTTCGGAGTAGCATAAAATTGGTTAGTGTCAAATGATAATTGTATTCTATTCCTTATAACACTTACCGCAATAATTTGAATTTTTCATTTTGATGACAGTTCCCGCGACGAAAGATTGTAAACTTCCAGTACCTAATTAGTATCGTGGGTAGGAGAGGGTTAATAATCCGGGAATTCTGCTGAATACACCCAACACGGCACTTTTATATGCCACTCTCAGAAGTGAAGTATTGAACTCACGTTGTCATACAGGCAGTCTGCGAGTGTTTCCTTCAACTAAAGCTTTGACGATGTTGTTTTTGTCTGAATGATGAATTTCGATAGGCTGTAAAATATCAAACAAATAATCAAAAAAAGCCACTTTAAGAGAGAGAGAGAGCCTCTGAAGCACAATCGGTTCCATCCTGGATGCTTAAAGCCTTCATAAGGACTTCTCAACTGAAGATGAGCTATCCGGTCTCATTCGGAGGACGACAACGTTTTTTTTTACAGAACTAACATAATTAACAGACATGATATACTGACTTCATGGCCTTAAGTTAGTTCAGTAGAAATTCCATTCAGAACACCCCAATCACCTTAAACTATTTTTTTTTATTTACATATTGTTTGCTTTTTAAGTTGATTAAAGATTCTCTTAATTTAAAACAGGAATCTACCATCCCTCTCGGAATAAAAGAAATGCAAATGATATTGGTTTGCTTGTATTATTGTAGCGTGCTTGGTTCGGCCATTTAGCTAAATACACTCGTATTATTCTATTCTATGTCCCCCCTTTATTATTTGCTCTGACAGCAGATTTCTAGTGACTTGTAATATACAGTGCGCTACACATCTCATGCTGTGAATTTTTAGAAACCTATAATGAGAATTTATGTTTTACTTTATATAAAAATGCAGCATCTCAAATTTCACCTTACTTGAAGAAATTATAAGACATTTCATACTTATACATGATGTTAGAAAATTGCAAACAGTTCGCAAATTTGCACTTTGAATGCGGTTTAATATTCATTCCCATCTATTATATTCCTTAGCAACGAACAAACTTCGTGATTGAACGGATATCTCAAGTCACTTTTGTTCCCTTTTCATTTCACATCGGTAAATGATTGCGACAGCTACTAAACTATTATTAAACAACTTTTACGTATACCTGATAAAGGTTTCTAATTCAGTGGCCGGATGTGTATGACAAAATTCCAACTGGTTTTGAGAATTACCATCACCCACCTTGCTTTTGCTATCTTTTGTCTCTGTAACTTGAAAAAATATGCATCCCTCTCAGAAAAAGTTATTTTTTCTCTGCTGTAGCAAAATATTTCTTGTTATTATTATTGTTATTATTATCATCATCAATACCCTCAAGGACCCATTCCGTGAGGGAACTCCATACCGGACCACTCTCTACGTTGCTTATTCCTCCAAGTACACCATTGTCCGCCATACACAAAACTACGCCATCCATCTCATAATAGTACTTTTGTCTGTTAATTACGTATGTTATTTTCTGGACATTTTGCCTGCATAAAGAATGAAAAACAAGATTTTCTCGCTTATGAGATCGGCTAACTCTCCTTCATTTGAAAAAAAAAAATTTCATACAAAAAGATTCCTTTCTTCATGATAAAAGTCAAACTCAAGTCTTCTCCAATCACGGGAAAAGGCAATATCGTCTAGTTCTTCTTACTAAGCTACAGAGGCACTATTTTTTTTATTTAAATTTTTTTTATGTGACTCTCACCCTGGAAAGTTTGTCAACCTGTACGTTATTACCGGGGATAGGGCAATGATTATTTTGCTATTCTTCATTCATTTGTATATATTATTTGTATTTTTGATTCATTTTTGCTCTAGATCCCAAACATGGAACTATTTTTCCAAACCACTTTAATTTTTTCGCCTGTCTCATACCAGGCGAAAAAATTCATTTATTGCACAAATACAATCACATACATCCATGTCACAGCGGGATTAGAAACCGTAACCTGTTGGTTGGAGAACGGATATGCTAACCACTGGGCAAATGAGGTGGACGAAAATTAATTTATTTTTAATCTGTGATATAGAAATGCCGTTTATTCCAGTATTTCTTTATCGCAGAATAAAATAATAATAATGATTTAAATTGGCAATGCTTTTGAGATACAAATTTCATTAATATCCTTTCTTCAGTCGGTCTTACGTTATGCTTATTTGAATAGCATGCATACCGATAGAGCACATATATCGTGACCCCAATCTTTAAACAATCAAAGCGCCTAACCAGCAGAAAAGTGGTAGATTCGAAACAAATGCATAATGTTACTTCGAATCTCGACTCTGTTTTATCTTTTTTTTTTTAAGGAAACATATAGAGCATGTAGACACTCCGAGAAAATCTGGCTAATTTTACTGTTCCACGAAAGCTTGCATAATATTCATTACTATAGGTGGACAGGGAGAGTAAATATTTTCGAAACCTGTCACTAGATCCCAAACATTGCACTTTGCTTCATGCATCCAATAATCAGAATTTTTATCATACTTGGCTATGAAACCCACCTACCGCATAAAAGAAGTATATGAGAGTATGTAAACAGTTACTTGATGAAGATCATTTAAAGGCATTCATGAATATAACAGCTTGGGATTCGAATCTGCATTAGTGATTGCATGTGGAGACTATGCATTTGTCTATCCAGGCCAGGTGTCAGTGACTGGTCGAAGTCCTGGCTTAGCACACAATGCTTGTGTTGTTGTCGACTGACAAATAGTCTTCCACCGTTGTCACATTCAGTTTGGTAAGATCCAAGCTTAGCATACGTAAACTGATCAGTTGTAAGTGCTTACTTGCAACTGACCATTATTTCATTATGAATAGTAACTCCAACAACAACAATATGATTGCAGTGAAACTTTTCCGCGAAAAGGAGTCATTTTCATATCGAATGGCTAAAACGCGTGACTGCTGCGTTTCAAGCTCAATGATTCAACGGGATTCCATAATAGAAATATTTTTTATTGGGCTGAAACATTACATGCATGCAAGAAAGAAACGTCGCTTTGACTTTTATGCTACAAATTATTCCAACGAACTATTCCCAGACCTTGTCTGTTTGACAGAACAAAAGGCCTACCGAATGATTACGAAATCAGCAGAAGTGATGTTTCGATTTCTAACTTCCTTGCGTCACAGTGATCCTTAAATACTCCACACGACAACTACCAAGTAAACATTTTAATATCGAAAAAGAAAATTACTTTTTTTGTCTGTTCTTCTTTCTGGCACATGACTGTTGATGAACTTGTAGCACACCATTCCATCTGTGTTTGTTCTTTGGAACAGCTTTTTCTCCTCCGTTTTCCCAAAGTACATCTTCCAGCTGTTCAGAAACACTCATAGACTAAAAACAAAGTCCCTGTAATATTTTTGTTTTGAGACAGAAATCCTGAAACCATTCGGCAACGCCTCCGTGGTCGAATGGTTTCGCCATGTTAAATCGCATCCGCGACGATAACGCGTTTTACAGACCTTTCCCATATAGTCGCTGCTAAGCTGACTAATATTTCGTGGAGACGGTAGAATGTTTTCTCCCGAAAACTTAGATTTTCTTAACTTCTACAAGCTGTTTCTACAAACGTGACTAAAACGCCCCGAATCCGCAGATAAAACGTCAACGCAATCCATCCAATAGTTTGGTAAGCAAAATGATGCTCATTCGTTGACGAATCATCACATGGCACGAGGCGTCTCAAGTGTTTTCTAATTTTCGGTTTTACTCTGTAAACCATTAAGTATAAATTCCAGGAAAATAAAACCCATGAAAATTATAAACCTATATATATATATATATATATATATCATTGATTGAACTTACAAAGGCACACTTTCCTTTCACTTGGTATAAAAGTATGTTTTTTTTTTTTTCTCAAAGTTAAATTGAGGGTTTCCTTTGAAAAGGAAGCATTTGGTGGAATTATTTCATACTGATGTGAAATGTACTATAATTTTAACTAAATTGCTCAAGAAAGTTATTATTATTAAACCACAAAGCTGGAGCAAAGGGAAAACGACAAATAATTATAAAATAAAGGAGGAGAATGTTTATAGCACAATAAGACTATGACCTTTTAATGCCAGGAGAGTAAATTCTCTCTCTCTCTCTCCATCCCCTTGTGGCCCTACTAAATACCCTTCTAAATTCCAGATTTAAACATGTTGATTAATAAAACAATATGACATATAGGTAATGAAATAATTACCTTTTTTTTAAACATCAGAACTCTAATGCCAATACCATTGATAATAACAAGAAGGTGACCTTTCAATGTTCAACATTTAGCTTAATCTAAGCATCTGCAAAACTCATCTTTAATAATATCTGGTAAAATCACTAATGGTAAATAAATTAAAATTACTAAAAAAAAGTTGTAAAACAAATTATATTAATTCTTGCATTCCCTTAAAATTTTAAATTAAAATTTAAATTTAAAAGAAACGTTAGTTTTATCTTTAAATGTTTTCAGTGCTGGAACGTTTTTCAGGAAGGTATTTCGTTAACGAGAAATTCCTGTGTTTCCTCTTCTTATCTCGTTGGATATAGGGCCTTCATATCGTCCCTACAATATTCACAGATCTTCTAGATAGCACCCTTTTTATGCAATGAATTCTAAACCAATTTGCAATGAATTCTAAACTGAGCTAAATGACGTTAGGACACAGAGGTGAAATGGCGTTGATTTAATTAATAATTAATGAATGCTAACTTGCAACGTTATTCCAAAATTTCGCTTAATCATCTAAGCCGTCGCTTAAAATAATAATATTCGACGTCATCAGCATTTTCCTGACTTAGATTATTAATTTACTAAGAAGTTGCGTTCAACAACCAAACGTATTTGAAATTATCATGTTCCAAATACCCATCGCTGTTAACAATACAGTCATTCCTCGACTGAAGTCTGTTAAGATACGTCCGTGATTCCATAAGGGAATAAATAACATTTCCGACTATACTTTCGAACAAGACGCAAGCGAGCGTAAAGTAAAAAGATTTTTATTTAGCAACAATGCACATGCAACAATGCAGTGGCAACAGCACATTCAGCGGCAACATCCCTCTGCAGTCGACACCTGACTTCAACAGTTTCTCTGTTGATTTTGTGTTTGAAAAGTAGGTTATTTGTGTATTTATCGTTAAATATTTTGTGCAACATGGCCCCTACACGCTCAATTAAAAAACCAAGTGAAGAATCACAGAAAAAGAGGCGAGCAATTGATCTTGAAACGAAGTTCCAAGTTCAACGATAGTGACGAAGCAACGACAAGGTCCTATCTGTGATTGTAAAAGCAACTTCCATCATGCATAGAAAACCTGAACCAAAGGCGCATACCTCTTAGCACTATGACCATAACTGCTAAGGAACCAAGTCTCTTCAACATGTTGAAGGATGAAAGCAGGACCGGATTAAGACTACGAATTCAACGCTTCTTCCGGTTGGTTCCTGAGATTCAAGCAGCGTTTTGCACTGCATAATGTGAAAATGTATGGTGAATCTGCAAGTACCGATGAGAAGGCTGCCAAGGAGATTGGGGAGAAATTGGATACAATCATTATGGAGGAAAACTATTTGCCACACCAAATATTAAATATGGATGAGATCTACTTGTTTCGGGAAAAAATGCCGAAGTGGACAATTCATCCACAAAAAGCTAAAATCTATGCCTAGTTTCAAAGCTCTTAAAGACAGTGTTACGTTTCGTTTCTCTTAGGGAGTAATGTGGATGGATATAAACTGAAACCATTTGTGATATGGCACAGTGAAAATCTATGAGCCTTCAAAAACATTAGGAAGCATACACTTCCATTTGATTAGCAGAGATATAAGAAGTCGTGGATGACTCAAAAATTGTTTGCGGATGCCTTAATCAACTGTAATGAGAGTGAAATGAGAAGCTATTGTGTGAAAGAAAATGTGGAATTTAAAATTTTATTAATTCTAGATAATGTTCCAGGTCATCCGTCTAATATCGGTGATCTTCACCAAGTTCAAGGTCACGTTTCTCCCTCCAAACACTACTTCATTGATCCAACCGATGGATCAGGGAGTTCTTGTAGTGTTTAAGGCTATCTACGGAGAACTTTTTCAAAAGCCATTTCTGCTAATGACGGAAACGACCAGGGTCCGATGTAATTCTGGAAAGCATTCAATATTTATCATGCGATTAAAAATATTGCTGTCGTTTGGGACGATTTTAGAAGTTTTTAAAAAATGAAGACCTTTGTAAATTGAGTGAAGAAATAGTGGGCCTAGCAAACAATCTGAATCTCGAAGTGAATCATGACGACATAGTTCAACTCACAGAAAATGATCCCCTGAAGAGTTGACCAATGAAGAATTGGTCGAACTAGGTGAACAACGTGTTGTAGAAGAGGAAGAACGAGAAAAGGAAAACGAAAAAGAGAATAAAGAGAGGTAGTTAAACAAATCACAGTGAAGGATCTTGCAGAAATGTTCTCTGCAGTTAGCGATGTTCTCAAAATGGCTGAAGACATTGATCCCAATGTTGAACGTTACTTATTAGTAGAAACGAACGTTTGCTAGCTATAGAAAAATTTATGATGAAAAGAATAAGAGGAACGAGTAGACCACATTGCACGTTTTCATCAAAAAAACAAAGGTTACAGCAGAAGAGCTGCAGCCTGGTCCTTCACATAGGGAAGGTCATGAAGATGTGATTGTGGAGGAAGATTTGGGTGATTATTTTCCTGTATTTTATAGTGGCAGTAATGCACAGTACAGTTTTATAACAAGGTTTAATAATTAAAATGACAGTCTACTTATTACTGTTAAGTCCCTAACCCCTATAACTCTGTTGATTTAACGTATCGACTTACGTCCTGCCGGATGGAACGGAACCCGACGTAAGTCGAGGGATGACTGTATATGCTTTTTGCATCATCCCATTTTCAATATTTTCCTTTCTTTCTAGTATAATCTTATATTTATTTTGGCCAATTTGGCTCAAAGGATGAAGTAATCTGGAGAGACTAAACATACTAGCACATGAGCATGTTGAGGTCTAAAGGTTTGGAGGTTTGTCTTTAGTAGTTTAGCCACCCCAGATCTGAAAGAAGGTATCTCTTGAATAACAAGCTACTCCTTGTCGTCTGTGGCGACCAATCATGCAAACGTTCGTCACTGAAAAGAACATATAAGGTATAAAACACCTTTATACCTTGTCACACCTAAAAGAACGAAGTGAGAATTTCTGTGCGATGCATGCTGCTTGGAACAAAATTTTCTAAGCTACAATTTCTCATATTATCGCATGTCGAGTCAGGAGTTCTGATCAAATGTCATTCACATTTGAATGACATTCGAAATGGAATTTTTAAAATGGGTCTATTTGGTGCCTAACACTCTTATTTGACAGTTTTAAACAACAATATTTGGGTAACAGAAACCAATGTAAAATACGAAATTACTCTTCTCTCGGTGAGATTTATAACCATTGAAAGTCAAATTAGCGCTTACACACGCAGTTGGTAGTGCAGTCGGTGGCGACGAAGCCATTTAGTTAGAATAACGAAAGACATTTAAAATGAAGATAGTTAGTCAGTCTCAAACCAAAATAGACAGATTTTCCTCCTGCAAAACAGATTGGCTTAAGAACATATAAGCATTGAGATTAGTAGGAAATGAGGCTCCTTACCATTAAACAATAAGCAGTGTGTTGTTTGCTGTGTGAACAGCAGAGTTTTCTTAAAATTCCTCGTAAGATGTGCACATAGGTCCGAGTTCGAACAAGCTAAACGCTGATTTTCAACTTGCACATTACTAACATACCATGTGAAGCTCCAAGTTCAACAATTTGTATGGCGCTAAAAGGAGAGGTAGAAACATTGACACTTACCCTTCTTAATACACACAGATATTTCTGTGTTTGGTCATCTGGTCCTTGTATGATACTTGTATAATTAGATTATAACTAAAATCAGGGCCGATCCGAGAGTATGTGATGGCCTAGGCAAACAAAATTTAGTCGCCCCTATACATTGTCTCTATATATTTTTTCCCCGAACTATATAGCAAAATCTGGTGCCTCGATGTTTAGCGTCCCTAGGCGATTGCCTATGTTCGCTTAATGATAAAACCGGCCGGCCCTGACTAAAATATTTGAATGAAAAAGTTTTCTTATAATATAAGGCTAGTTGTGTGTTACCATACATAATTTAGAAGGCCAAGATCATTTGCATGTTTCTCTTACACTTCAAAAAACATTCGTCTTATCCTAAACAAATCTTTCCAAGGGAAGCAATGTTTTGTAACCGTTTAGGAAAAGGTGGTTACAAAAAGGAAAAAGGAAAAAAGGCATTTGAAAGTTGTTCCTAATAAATGGTATGTTGCAGGATCTCTTCAATATTCACCTTTCCTTACGAGTACTTATATCGTTATATATATATATATATATATATATATGGAAAGTTTTTACCTTGGGTATATAGTATGCTAAAGATACTAAGCAATTTTATAAGCTAGGTTTAATCCTTTTTTCGAAGTAAGCAAACAGACAAGTATGTCAAGTTTGCGCCTGCACGTAGTACAAGACTGAGGCAACTCTTACAAGTAGTGCAAGACTGAGGCAACTCGTGGTAAAGGTGGAGTAAACTCCGATCCCTTTCCTTAGTATTTTTCCCCTAATGCAAACACAACTCCGATGTATGTTTGATGCTATGTATTAAAGGCGGAGATGTATGATGCTATGCATTAAAGGCAGAGGTCACTACGCAGACCGGTTTCGACCTTTATTGCGGTCTCGTCAGTGGGAGCCAGACCTAATATACGAAGGTTGAAGTAATGCAGAGCTTATGTATATAAAGTTACAGATATGTCTTCTATGTCTAAAAAATTATGTAAGTACTCGTAAGGATCCTGCAACATACGATTTGTTAGGAACAGGTATCTAATGTCAGATAGCTTCCAAATGCCTTTTTCCCTTTTTCCATTTCGCAACCACCTTTTCCTAGACGGTTACAAAACGTTGCTTCCCTTGGAAAGATATGTTTATACTTCTTGTGGAAGGCTGTTCCAGAGGACAGAGGTGGACGGAATAAAAGAAGATGAATAGAAGCAAGTCGCATATGTCTGCAGTTGCACAATAAAGGGATGCTAGGCAGTTGCAGTTCTTTAATTAAGAGGTGCAACAGAACCTGGAGGAATGATAGTTGGAGTCACTGAAGCAGTGACCATGGAAGTACCTGCAGAACAGACGCAATGCTGAAACACTGCGCCTCTCAGATAGAGGCCGAAGTGAATCTGTAAGAGAGGGATCATCAATGAGCCTAATTGCTCTCCGCTGTCCTCTGAACGGCATCAAGGATTCTAAGGGAAGTTTTAGGTGCACCACACCAAACATCTGAGCAGTGTTCTAAACATGGATGAATTAGGGATTTCCATATAGTGAAGAGTTAGGTTGAGGTTAAATAGGCTCTTGAAAGAAAGAGAATGTCAAGTTTCTTAGATGCTGAGGAAGCTATTGATATGATGTGTTTATTCCAGGAAAAACTGGAGGCAAATGTTAGTCCAAGCAAAGATCTTGTCTGGTGAATTGCGTGTTACTGAGAGTAAGGTTAAGTGAGCTGAGATCTCTTTTGCACAAGAAAAGGCAAGACCTGGTTTTGATGGCATTGGGGATAATAAGGTTGTCCTCAGCCCATTGGAGGATAGTATGTAGTTCAATGTTTAAGTATAATACCAAATGGTACTACTAAAATAAAGTTTAAAGGTGTTAATCCAACTTACGTACATTTTATACCAGTCCCATAGATGGGAAGCCACAAGGATTATTACAAATTAATGCTCTGTGTGTGTGCTAATTATTACTTAATCACTTTCTTTAAACCTTGAAACACACCCATTCGAAAACAGAACTTGACTGAAAATTCTGTCAAAGTTTCTCTCTCTCTCTCTCTCTCTCTCTTATCATTTCATTATATCAAAATTTGCTCATCTCCCCTTTAACGTGTTTAGCTAAATAGTTTCGCATATACCTAAATGATGGAATTGCTGCCCACAGCATATACTGTCTGTTTTTTTTTTTTTTTTTTTGGGGGGGGGAGGATTAATATTCTAGAAAGGAAAAAAAAAAAACCTCTCATCGCCTGCCCAGATGCCCAAGTGGTTATCGTACCCTGTTTCCAACTACTAGGCGATGGGTTCGAATCCCGCCAATGGAATGGATATTTCTGAACTTCTTAAGGTTGGAAATGAACATCGTTCATTCGGAAACCTCCGACTCGCGTATTGGGCACCTGAAGTGTGTTATAAAGTTTCAGTGTTATCAAAACGTAGCTTAGTATTATTTCTCTCAAGAGCTGTCCAATTTCGCGTCCCCTTGCTCTCAACTGTACGTAGCTTCCCATATATGATCTAATTTCTCTTCTTCAGCTGCTCTAAACTGGCACAAACATATCTCAGCCATCCAGAAGACGGCAGTTCGATTAACTGAATGACTCCTCACTTACAAATTCACTCTACTCTTTCTCTCCGGAGTAGGGAATAGCACAGGTTGCACTGGACTAGAGGGCTGAAATAGTTTTGAGCAGGAGATTTTTTTTGTGTGTTTGCGCCTTTCAAAATGTGGTTTGGATTTCTTTCCTTTTTTTTTTAGCAGAGCTGCAACCTGGGTCATTTCCACGAAAAAGGATCATTTCTACTGAGTGAAAAATCTAAAGATCTAAATTCTAAAACAGTTAGAAAAACTCTGTATTTTACACCGTTCTTGAATCGGAAACCTAAATAATGTACGAGTATTTTAAAGAAACAAGTATGGAAATGATCCAAGATAATTCTAAAACTGCTCTTTATACAGTAATGTTATTGCATAATGATTCACTCATAGTAACTTTACTCTCAGAGATCTATTTTTAGGTTCGTTTCCTAATATATATGATAGTCTTATAAGACCATTACATAACTGGAGGCATGGAGTGGCTTGAATATATTCCATCTTTGGTCTCTAGAGCATGCTACCCTGACTACATAATTCTTAGTATTCACGGTACTGCTACTACAGGTTCTTAACCTAATCTTCCTTGGGTCGAGACTTTAGCTTACTGTGCATCCTAATACACATGTTTCTCCGTTCTTGTTTAACAGATTTCCGATCTAGCCAGTAACCTTTTGGAATAAGCCATTTGAGTTTTAATATTCCTTGATATGCAGAACGTACAAACGTGTGACGCATAGGCGAACTTTGTTATTGATTGATAGTTCATCCACAGTATTGATGTACGATAAATCTGCAACCTTATATGGGTTGCATCCACATTAAAATGGCAAAATGCGAAAATAGGCAAGAGCAATTGCAGGAATTCATGCATTTTCTAGACTATATGCTGACTTTTGAGAAGGATGAACAGTTTCTTGCATTCATTTTCTTGAAATATCAAATAATAAAGAGCCATGTGATGTTTTCAAGGTTTTCTCTTGATGAGAGTATTGGCTTAAACGTGAATTCAGTTTCAAAATTTTCAAAACATCAGATAGAAAACGGATGAGTCTTGACAACATATTCGTTTTTGCACACTTCCAAATACCTGAGTTCTCCTGCAGCCCAACTTCTGAAATATCCTGTTATATGCAACACCTAAGTCAGTTAACAGAACAGAGAAATTCTATAATTTGGAACAGCATTTACACGCTGTTCGAAAATGGAAAATTATTTTGCATTGTAACAAGCATTGCAGTTTCAAATGATCATATCAAAATATTTTGATAAGCGCGAGAATAATTCTCGGTGGGTTAGCTCGCAGCACAACAATGCAAAACGTGTAAATTCATTTGCTTAATTTTCAAACATGAAGGAGCATGTTTGAAAATTTTCAAAAATGAAGAGCAGCCGTCTCCTTGTGAAATATCCATCGTTTAGTGATTTGTTTTTAAATATATATGATACATGTTCCAAAATGGGAGGAATTTATACCAATGCTGACTCGAAAATGAATGACTGCCTCGTAAGCCAACTATGTTTCAGTTAGCAAATTTCTCTTCAGATGATACTCTGCTTTCTTCATTTGGTTTGTTTATTATTTTCTTTATTCTATCGAACTTACTTCACATCTCCGTTACCAGGGCCAATTTTTTTCAAAAAATTAAAACTACTCTAATAACAGCAAATTAAATCCAAGCATGAAAGTTTTCGTGCCGTTGTCTATCAGACATTGGCAATTAATGAGTGATGGCATTAACGAGTTGTACCGTCGCCACAACAAGGTAAGCTTGTTACACTCGCCAAAGATCTTTATACCTTACGTAAATAGTCCTACCTTTTCTAGAGAGCTCTATACGTAGTGCATTAAGCTTTCTTTGACACCTAAGTAGCTTCGCAAACATATCATAAAGGAAGGAAATTGTAGCAGGTTTCTTATAATTATTATTAAAATCTAATGCTCGTTTGCTCCTAGAAGACAAACATCACTTAGTGAATTCCTTGTTTTCAAATAATTAGGATCAAATTGCGGCCTGGTTGTCCAAGTGGAGAGTGCATTCATATTTCCATTATTATTATGTTTTTAAAAACTAGTTAGTAACGTAGCTAATATATATATATATATATATATATATATATATATATATATATATATATATATATATATATATATATATATATATATATATATATATATATATATATATATATATATATATATATATATATATATATATATATATATATAAACACTACTAGTTTCGGCTTTTGACAGCCTTGTTCAGGTGTCTTCTAAAAATAGGAAGCAGCAATAAAAACACTGAAGTTTAAAACTGAGAAGCACAGAAAAATTGCACTACATAATTGACATGAAAAAAAAAACGTTCTATTTACATTTAAGTTGTTCTTTCAAACGTGGCATTGTTTATTGAGTGCGTGCTTTCAGACTCTCGTGAACGCCAGAACTGAACAACAGCAGAGTGGCTATCAGGGATGTTGTAGCTCAAATTGTTATTTAAATGTTCACGATTAAGGATGATTTCTCTGGACTCCACAATTTTTCGTTCAAACTCATCATGGCAACGAAGGATGTTTTCGGATCTATCCCAGCAGACTGAATGACCTGGTGTTCATCATCAGGATTGTTCGAGAAAGGAACATGACTAATCAAGGCACTGGCATGTGTTCTTTTGTAAGAGATGTCTCTCTTGTGTTCCTCCATACGTAATTCAATGGATTTATTTGTTTGACCAAAATAAGGGATATTACAATCACACCATATCTTATATATATATGTTGTGATACTACGTGCAGGCGCAAACTTGACTTATTTGTCTGTTTGCTTACTTGGGAAATGGAGTAAAACCAGGTTTAAAATAGCTTGGTATCTTTAGCATGTATTATACCCAAGGTTAAAAACTTTCTACATCTATCTCTCATCCTGAGATTTTTATTTAATAAGGTCAAAGCACCTTTTCGTAACTTGTTTTGGTAAAATACTTAACTTATAAGCTCTGTATTACTTAACCTTGGTATTTCTAGCCTAGCTCCCACTGATGAGACCTCAATAAAGGTCGAAACCGGTCTGGATAGTGGCCCCTTGCCTTTAATGCATAGCATCATACATCTCCTCAAGGAGATGGGATTTGCATTAAGGGTAAATCTTAAGAATAGTGATCAGAACTTATTCCACCTTTACCATGCCTAGACTTGCACTACCTTGTGGGTCAGTTAGACTCACACTACGTGCAGGCGCAAACTTGACTTATTTTTCTATTTGCTTACTTGGGAAATGGAGTAAAACCAGGTTTAAAATAGCTTGATATCTTTAACATATATTATACCCAAGGTAAAAAACTTTCTACATATACAGTATATATATATATATATATGATTCGCAAAATGATGTGCTGAAACCTTTGAAAGTTTTGCTGCAGGTCAGATATGATATGTTATCGAATTAATGGACTCATTTTCAAATGGACTAATATACATCTGTGTGCATAAATATTACTTGCAAATTATGAGGAAGGCAAAGATATAAAATAGCTTCAGTTAATGCAGTTCCAGATTAGAATTAGCCAAGATTTTGGTAAGGTTAACCTTCCGTTCTGATGAAGTTAGAGACAATGTAGAATGTCTTAAGAACTCTCTTTGATTAGGCTTTCTTTTATATACAATACATAATAGAGCTGTAGGAATCCTTTGGAAGGGCATCAAGCTAGTTCGCAGAATCAGTTTCAGGAACAATTAACTTCTATTTTATGATCATTGTAGTTTTTAAAGTGGTAACTATTTTGCTTGAATAACAGTTGGGAAATTTTATCTATAAAGCACGTTAATTTTCCGACGTGTAATAATAAACAACTCATCCCAGAAGACGGATTGAATACCCTATTATCAGAATGAATTCTCTTTTATGTGACATGCGCAGAAGTGTCGAAGGGTCTCGAAATGTGGGCATACGACATAAATTTTGGCGGTAAAAATTTGGAACATAGTATGTATAGTGTACCTGGAAGTAGTGTAGTATGCCTAGTATGCCATTAAAAATAACTTTGTAAAATGTTTTTAATCGGTAACTAAATTATTTCATTCTGGTGAGTGATTTTTAAAATAGTTAGCCATAAAGATGTATAGAGAGAATTTTAAAATCTGTAAGGTTTATTTTTAAGATGTATATAGGAGCACTAATCGAATTTGGGTATCGAAAAAAAATGACGCACTAATCGAAAACGCACTAATCGGGGA